>NW_027097094.1:0-60000 GCF_019320115.1 Miscanthus floridulus | reverse complement strand
GAGGACAATGAAAGTGTCGGACTTTAATCGAAGAGGAAAAGTCCAAAGAAAATGAGAGGAATCATCGAGAATAACGAGATAATATTTAAATCCGGATACACTGACAATAGGGGATGTCCATAAGTCACAATGTATCAGATCAAAATTTTTAGGTGCTCTAGACAAGAAACTAGTAAAAGGCAAGCGAACATGGCGCCCAAGCTGACAGGCATGGCAGATGGAGTCTGTAACAGAACCGACCAATTATACGAAATTAAGTAAGAAAATCACCCGCTAGAGCAGACGATTTAGCAAACTTAAGCCCGTATAACCCGGTAGTCCGTGAAATCACGAAGGATTTCAAACCAACTCACATACCAGCCAAGATCGTAATAAGTTTAGCGGTCACCATCACATATTACATAAAAGTTCGCATCACTGGTACATCAGAGTTTAAACATAGTTATTACAAAACGAGTTCAAATAGAAGTAGCGGAAGCCATTTGTTCAAAACCACACACACTCACACGGAGTTCAAATACAGTGCCAGCTAATGATCATCTCCGACAAAAGCATTAGACGAGACGTAAGGAATGACCATGCCCATGGTCCTAAGCATCACCCATCGCAGGATAAAGGCAGTTGATACAGTAGCCGTAATACATCTGCCCATCTACAACAAGTGGGAACAAAACCCTGAGTACGAGAAGGTACTCAGCTAGACTTATCCGACATAACCAAAAATAAAGTGACACCAAGAATTATGAAGGGTTTTATAGTAGGGTAGCTGACTCATTTGCAAAAAGGCATTTCTAGCATTTCAAGAACATTTCCAAAAGCATTATTATCAAGTTAATTATTATTAACCTGTCGACTACATTTGCACCTATACTAGAGCAAGCATGTGATTAAGCAAATAATGATAACCACTGATCATTAACAACTTCCATAATGTAAAGGTGCATCGGATGAAATGAACACAATAAATATGCTTGCATGCAAGATAGTCAACATCATCCAAGAACATGTACTACAAGCACATGTTATCTACTGTATTCTCTTCTACTACTAATATGCTAAGTCAACACATCTCATTAAATGCTTCAAAGATACACCAAAGCTTCACTAATTTCTTAATCATGCATCAAGCAACATTTGATTAAACCCTAATTAATAATAGGTTTGAATAGCAACATCTATTTTTATAGCATAGAAAAATCTTAGAAAATTACCACAGTACAGTACTACCCCAAGTAGTCTACCATCAATTTTTTATGGTATTTGAATAATTGGATTAGCCTACACAAAAATGACAAGCTATGGCATAATTATGATCATGAAAATACTTTGTACTGTGAAAAGTGTCAAACAACAGATGTAATATTTTTTCTATGTTCTACACAGTAAATAATCACTGCACAAAAATTATCACATGCATGTTTTATACAAATTTTGCTCTCTAGTAAAAATAACAAAAAATCAGCCATTAAAGGCACTTGAACTACACCTCATAATTTTTCTATAGGACATGCATGGCATATATTTTTCCTAGGAAGTACATTACACAAGAAGAGTAATAAACTTAGAATCATATTTTTCTAATACATATAGGATTTATTAACATTTCACAAGATATCAACAATATCAATAATTAAATAAAGCTCTACATTAAAGTATCTCAAAAATGACATGTAATATTTTTATCATGCAGATCTGGTGACAAGGAACCTAGCAAAATTTGTTTCAACAAATTTGGAGCTATTTTGAGCAAGTTATGACTTTTTAGAAACATTTAACATTTTCTAAAAAATCATTTCCTAAATCCCTTTAAAAAAATCAGCCGATGAAAACGCTGGGTGCACCCAGACCTGAGTCAGGGCGCTGACGAGCAGGCCCCCATGGGTCAACAGCCCCCACCTGTCGGTCAGACCAAAACAGGGGCGGAGCTGACCGGCCGGCTCTCGCCGACGGTGAGCTAGCCGACGGTGCGGTCACCACCAGCAGCTCACTCGCGATGAGGCGGACGCGGTGCACCAAGAGAAGGCACGGGAGGAGCTCGGAATGGAGCTTGATGGCACGCATGGTGGAGCGGTGGCGCGGCTCATCGGCGGTACGCCGACTCCGGCCATGGCAGGGCGCGGGGAGGCGCGCACGAGATTCGCGAGGGCAAGGCGGTGCTCACGTGCGCGAAAGGAAGGAGAGAGGTGGAGCGGAGAGGGGCTGTCCGCGTGGAGCCAAGCTCCGGCGAGGAAGAGCTTACTCCGGCGAGGAATTTCCGGCCGGAGAAGACTTACCACCGCGAACAGACTCGAGCACCGGGTGCGAGAGGTGGAGGCGGTGCTGCTGGAGAGATGGAGCGGCCTACGGCGAGCTGGGATGGTCGGGCGAGCTAGTTCCGGCGAGGCACGCAGTGGCGGAGGCGAGTGCGTGCGTGAGAGTTGCTGCTGCTGCTGCGCTGCGGCTGGCGGAGTGAAGAGGAAAGTGGGGAGCGTGGTGCGGTCGGCAGGTGAAGGCGAGCACGTGGAGGGCGGGGCAGGCCGGCTGTGACGCGCGGCGAGCTTCGCCGGCGCATGGCGGCCACACGGCGTGCGCGCTCTGCCGTCGGTCAGGCGCGACGCGCGGGAACGGGCGTGGCTCGGCGCTGAGGTAGGCCGGGCGAGCGAGCTGGGCCGAGGCGAAGGCGCGGGCGCGGTGAGGAGCGCTGGTCCGGCTTCGGCTGATGGGCTAGAAGTGAGGCGGTGGCCCGTTAAATGAGATAAACATTTTCCAAATTCAAATTTTTAATGAATTTTTAAATATCAATTTTCAAGTACCATTTTGAGCAAGAAAATGACTCTTTTGAAAATGGCCCAAAAATAAAAGTTGCTTAGAATTTAATCCTCTACAACTTTGCTTTAGGGACCAACTAAAAATTTTGCATAGATTTTGAATTGGGAAGTAAAAGCTAAATAGGGAGGCTTTTTGACTATTTTCAATAAAAATTTCAAAAGCATATTTTGTCAAAAGTTTGAATACAAACTTTGCTTCAAAAATTGTGCTAAATAATTTTAGATGATTTACAATTATAGCCAAACATGTTTTATTAGCCTAGCAAGCATAATTAGGGCAAAATAACTCCAAACAATTGTATGCAACATTCATGTTTCATGAGCATGTTTCATATGTTTCAAAGCATTGTTTCAGTTATTATTTACATGATTAGGCATGTATGATTAGGATGCTTGATGATGCATAATATGCATGATTTGCAGTGCCTAAATGCCTGCATAACACCGGGGTGTTACAACCCTCCCTCCTTATAAAAATCTCATCCCGAGATTTGGGTTACGAACCATTTGTTATAAAAATCTTCATAAGCTTTTTGTAGATATTCTCCCGTTTCCCAAGTTGCATCCCCCTCATCATGATGATTCCACTGTATCTTGTATGTTTTCACCACACTATTCTGAGTAGCATGTTCTTTAGTGTCTAAAACACAGACCGGTTGCTCACAATACACCAAATCTGATTTGAGTTTGATGCCTCGAGGTTCTATTCTTTCCTTCGGAACATGCAAACACTTCTTGAGTTATGATACATGGAAAACTAGGAAGACAGTACTCATTGTCTCGGGTAACTCTATCTTATAAGCTACTGGACCTCTTTTTTCCAAGATCTTGTATGGTCCTATGAATCTAGCGGCAAGCTTTCTTCGGACTCCAAAACGTTTCTTCTTCATTGGCGTGACCTTCAGATAAACATAGTCACCCACTTCAAACACAAGGGGTCTCCTTCTTCTATCTGCATAACTTTTATGACGTGATTGGGCCACCTTCATATTTTATTGAATAATATAAACTTTCTTCTCGGCCTCTTCTACAAAGTCAATACCATAATATCTTCTTTCTCCTGGCTCGACCCAATTCAGTGGTGTTCTACATTTTCTGCCATACAAAGCTTCGATTGGAGCCATCTTGATAATTGTTATTGTAAGCAAACTCAGCTAAAGGTAACCATGACTCCCATGAACCCCTAGAAGACAACACACAGGCTCTTAACATATCCTCTAGAATAGCATTAACTCGTTTAGTCTGACCATCTATCTGAGGATGATAAGCAGTACTATAAATCAAACTAGTTCCCAAGCCTTTGTGCAAATGTTCCCAAAAGTGAGCCATGAACTGTGGCCCTCTATCAGATACTATAGTCTTTGGTATACCATGCAACCTCATAATTTCTGCAATATACTTCTCAGCATATTGAGGTGGTCGATAATCTATCTTGACAGGTAAGAAATGAGCGGTCTTGGTAAGATGATCCACAATCACCCAAATCAAATCATGTCCCTTTTGAGTAGTGGGCAAACCCGAGACAAAATCCATACTTATATCATCCCACTTCCAACTAGGTATGGACAAAGGTTGCAACAAACCGGCAGGTTTCATATGAATAGCTTTCACTCTACAACACGTGTCACATCTGGCAAAATAGGCTGTAACTTCTTTCTTCATCTTGGTCCACCAATAACGAGGTCTTAGTTCTTAATACATCTTACTACTTCCCGGATGGATAGATAGCTTAGAAAGATGAGCTTCATCCATGAGTTTATTCTTAAGCTCTTGATCCTTGGGAACCACAAGACGGTCGTCAAACCACAACACGCCCTGTTCATCCACTCTAAAGTGCTTAGATGGCTCTTCTTTTATTTTCTCTTTGATGTGAAATATTTCCTTATCTGTTTTCTAGCCTTCTATTATCTTACTCTCTAAAGAGCAACTAATCCGAATACTATGTAACATAGCAGGATGTATCAGATCAAACCCATCTTCAAGTAATGGCTGCACATTCAAGCAATGTGACTTTCTACTCAAAGCATCTGCGACTACATTGGCCTTTCTAGGATGATACTGCACATTCAAGTTGTAATCTTTGATTAATTCTAACCACCTTCGCTGTCTTATGTTCAGCTCTGGTTGGGTAAAGATGTACTTAAGACTCTTGTGATCTGTGAAAATATTGCACATATTACCAAGTAGATAATGTCTCTAAATTTTTAGGGCATGCACAACTGCAGCAATTTCAAGATCATGTGTCGGATACTTGACCTCGTGCTTTCTCAACTGACGTGAGGCATAAGCAATGACTCTTCCTTCTTGCATAAGAACACAATCCAATCTAGTTTTCGATGCATCGCAAAACACATCAAATGGTTTCTCAATGTCCGGTTGTGCTAGAACAGGAGCAGTGGTCAACAGTTTCCGCAAGGTGTGGAAAGCTGCTTCACACTCCTCTGTCCACACGAACTTGTGATGTTTCTATAGCAGACTTGTCATTGGCTTGGCAATCTTTGAGAAGTCCGGTATAAAACCACGATAGTAACCGGCTAATCCTAAGAAACTTCTAACCTCAGGAACTGTGGTCGGTGCCTTCTAATCCATAAAATCTTGCACCTTACTTGGATCGACTGAAACTCCATTTTCTGACAGAATATGACCAAGGAAAGGAACTTTCTTTAACCAAAATTTGCACTTGCTAAACTTAGCATACAGCTTATGATCTCTAAGTCTGGTCAAGACAATTCTCAGATGCTCTTCATGATCCTTCTCGTTCTCGGAGTACACCAGAATGTCATCAATGAACACAACCACAAACTTATCCAATTCTGGCATAAAAACTGTATTCATTAGAAACATAAAGTATGCAGGAGCAATTGTCAAGCCAAACGACATGACAAGATACTCATACAACCCGTATCTGGTGGAAAATGTTGTTTTCGGTATATCTTGTGGCCTAATCTTGATCTGATGATAACTGGATCTCAAATCTATCTTGGAGAACACCTTAGCCTTGGCTAACTGGTCAAACAGAACATCAATATGAGGCAAGGGATACTTATTCTTGATGGTTATAGAGTTAAGTGGCCTATAATCCATGCACATTCTCAACATGTCCTCTTTCTTCTTCTTCACAAACAAGGCAGGACATCCCCAATTTAGACTTGCTTGGCTAGATAAACCTCTTTTTTGATAACTCTTCTAGTTGCTTCTTCAGCTCAACTAATTTATCCGGAGGCATCTGATAGGGTCTCCTTTAAATCGGAGCTGTTCCGGGGATTAACTCAATTCCAAACTCAATATCCCTATCTGGCGGAAGACCAGATAACTCATCTGGGAATACATTCGGAAACTCACACACTACCGGAATCTGATGAATAGGAATAACTTCAGTAGCACATGTCACACTTATAAGGTCTGTTCTCCGAGGCAATGGTACTTGGAAAGTACCCTCACCCAAGGGATCCTTAAGGGTAAGTACCTGACTTCCTGTATCTATAACTGCTCCCCAATCCTTCATCCAATTCATCCCTATAATGACATCCAGAACTAGTCCATTCATAACTATCAAGTTCACTCAAAACTTTTGGCTACCTAATTCAAGGGTTGCCCCTCGAACCATCCGATTGGTCAAAACATCAGCCCCCGCTGAACTTATATAGTAACTATAACCCAATTCTATGCATAGTTGTTCATGTTTCCATGCAAATGCTTGACTCATAAAAGAATGCGATGATCCAGAATCAAATAGAACAACTGTAGGGTGTTGGTTGACAGGAAACTTACCAGTGGTTATGGGCTCTCCCTCAGGAATCTCATCCATAGTCGTACTATGCACCCGAGCAGTATAGGTCTGCTGCTGCTTCTTGGGCAGATAAAGACAAAACCTTGAGAAGTGGCTGGGTTGATCACAATTGTAGCAGGGTCTCCTTATTATACCAGCAGATCCCATAGCTCCCTTGGAACTGCCTTATACCGCAGTTGTGGTTGCCTTGTTGGACTACACTACCATCTTATAAGGCTTCTGTGGTCCCCTGAAATTCTGACCTCTCTGCTGTGGTGGCCTAAACCTAGCGCTAGGTGCAGATGGATGATAGGGAGGGTGACCTCCCGCAGGTGCTCTTGCTTGGGACGGACCACCTTCTAGTGCTCTCTTACGAGTCTTGGCTACGGTACTAGCATTATTGTTCTTTTCCTGCTTTAGACAATCACTGATAAAGTCGTTGAATCTGGCGCGGGTGTTGGTACCCACATGCTTCATCATCTTTGGATTGAGTCCTCTCTTGAAACTGGTGATTCTCTTAGCATCGGTGTCAACCATGTCGGGAGCATAACGGCACAAGTTGTTGAAAGCATGCAAATATTGCGTCATGGTTTTGGTGCCCTGATTCAACGCTAAGAACTCTTCCAACTTCATCTCGGTCAGCCTGGGTGGAATATAAACTCCACGAAAGGCCTCAGCGAACTCTCTCCACGTAATCTAAGCATTTGGAGGGAAGGTGGTGCGATGATGCTTCCACCACATTCCCGTTGGCCCTTGCAACTGATGTGCAGCATACTCAGTTTTTAATACCTCAGTCATCCTCAACACATGGAATTTATCTTCCATTGTGTTGATCCATTCTTCAGCATCGAGTGGTTCTATTGCTTCTTTGAATATTGGTGGCCTGGTGTCCATAAAATCCTTAAAGTTGCTGTACTGATTCACCCCATTGCCACCACCCTAATTGTTACCGTGTTGAACATTGTTGGCAATGGTACGTAGAAAATCCTTCATGTTCTTCTGGGATTGTTTTGTGTTGCGCTGACTCCCGAGCTACTGTGCGAAGAACACCTCTGGGGTGAGCGAGGGAGGAGGTGGTAAATGCGGTTCATGGGGGGCTCATTGTTGTTGACGTTGTTTCCACCACTCCCACCTATCCCAGCGCCATTACCACCTGTCTCAGCGGACTCATAAGCGGTACAGCAAGTATTTGTCATCTACATATTTCAGCAACAAGTAATGATTGAGTGAAGCTGTAATAATTGTGAGTGAATGAAAAATTATGCCATACTGAATTTACTAAAGAGAATAAATTTATACAATAAAACAGAGGCACAATAATCGCATCCCAATTAAAACAACATCACTAATTAAATTACTTCAAATGCAAACATCGCGTCCATACAACCAAATTGCCAGCATACATACACTGGACTTTTATGCGTTCAGATATCGTATTACTAGCCAAGTTCCAATCACATGCCAAGTCTCATAAGTTTGAAACAAGTTACATTAGGTTACATGCCGACAAAAGAAAGGTCATCGTGATGGACCTAAACACTAGCGCAAGGCAACTAGCCTACTCCTCGGGGCCATCGTCGAGGTCGGAGACGTCACCATCACCCCCAGGTGAAACTACAGGCACGTCCTCATCATCGTCATCAATGTCCATGCCAACGGCGTCTAGAGGAGCATATGGGCCAACCCCATTATAGAGCGTGTGAAACTCCTCGTGCAAGTTGACGTTGTACTCCTCTAGCTCATCGACCCTCTGCAGCAGAAGGTCCCTCTCGTTCCAGGCTTCATTCCTTTCCTGAACCAACTGTCCAATCATGTGGTCTGCATTGTTGTTGGCCTGAGTCAACGTATGCACCCGCTGCATAGCTCTATCACCTCTCTCTACCGCCTGGTCCTGCTGTAAGCTCATATTAGCCAACTACTCCTACAAACTAGCTATAGCACACGCCTGCTTCTTCTTCTGCTTTCTTACCTTGAGCTTATCATGACCACATAAGCCAGTCAAAGTCCAGTAGGTACACTCAAGACCCTGATACGCTCTGATAGCGGCAAACATAGCACTCATAGCATGGTTGTTGCTAGCCTGTCCCTTAGCTAGACCTCTGACCAAAGCACTTCCCTGAGGCTGAACCCAAATAGCATCACAAGGATCATCCCTAGGAAAGGTGCCAGCTAGAGCTGCTGCAAGCTCACTGAGAAATCTGCTCATGACGTCCCTGATGACACAGAAAGCTGCTCCCTCTGCACCCTCAACAGGAGTGCGACCCTCAAACTCCAAGTGCCAACCATCCCACTCTGGAGCATCACCAAGAGCAGGAATTGTGATCTCTACCACTACAAGTCCATCTTCTGCTAACTGGCTATCATTCCAAGAGTACACTGGCTCTTGACCCTCTGGGTACCCCACATCATGGAGCACTCTCCAAAGCAAGGTCGGCATGCCAAACTCGCTTAAGAAGGTGTCCGTGGTGTGGTGCTCCCTCAGGGCCAACTGACATCGAGGTGCTCTTCCTCCGGTGGACTTACGGGCGGTCTGCTTCATGCGGGCCATCTATAGCAAAATTTCTTTTATTACCCCGTGGGAACATATTTTTGGTGATACAACTTTTATCAAAATGAGATAATCAATTTATAAGGGGAGGAATGCATGACATGAATGAAATGCACAAGTAATATGATGTATGTACGTGCCGTACGTTCTCACAAACTTATGAAATAAATAATTTCTAGTGACGAATTCGGTGGCATACAAACGATCTCTCAAATACGTATCTAATACATTCTACATGATAACATTGTTATGTACCTACAGAAGATTCATTTCAGCCCAATTCCCAATGAATGCATAAAGGCAGTAAATTTATCTACACGCTCTACGTGAATCCCCAGATACGCGTACAACGGTAGTAACTACCCGAACCATCGTCCTATTGACGGCATCGCCTCAACAGACGGAATACCCACACATGAGATACCTTTGTAAAACATGCATAGAACATGTAATTACTCCAGCATCATATAAGCATTCACCCTAGATCGGTGGTGTATCCGATCATGCTCTCACAACTCACACTTACCGAGGCGTAGATGCAAATGATCCATACACTACCACTCAAACAAGTGGCACTCATACAATAGCATGCCGTATGAGCAACAAAAGAGAAATATGATGCAAGAACCCCAAGTCAGTACTTAATTAAGCCACCTAGAGTCCTTAACTGGGCATAAAGGATATGACCACTGGTACACTTTTTAGTTTGGAACTCACATTTTTCAAACGCCTTTTTGTTTTAAATACACTTGTGAACAGTAACACGCTAAACCATGCTCTGATGCCAGCTGTAACAAAACCGACCAATTATATGAAATTAAGTAAGAAAATCACCCGCCAGAGCAGATGATTTAGCAAACTTAAGCCCGTATAACCCGGTAGTCCGTGAAATCATGAAGGATTTCAAACCAACTCACATACCAGCCATGATCGTAATAAGTTTAGCGGTCACCATCACATATTACATAAAAGTTCGCATCACCGGTACATCAGAGTTTAAACATAGTTATTACAAAACGAGTTCAAATAGAAGTAGCGGAAGCCATTTGTTCAAAACCACACACACTCACATGGAGTTCAAATACAGTGCCAGCTAATGATCATCTCCGACAAAAGCATTAGACGAGACGTAAGGAATGACCATGCCCATGGTCCTAAGCATCACCCATCGCAGGATAAAGGCAGTTGATACAGTAGCCGTAATACATCTGCCCATCTGCAACAAGTGGGAACAAAACCCTGAGTACGAGAAGGTACTCAGCTAGACTTACCCGACATAACCGAAAATAAAGTGACACCAAGGATTATGAAGGGCTTTATAGTAGGGTAGCTGACTCATTTGCAAAAAGGCATTTCTAGCATTTCAAGAACATTTCCAAAAGCATTATTATCAAGTTAATTATTATTAACCTGTCGACTACATTTGCACCTATACTAGAGCAAGCATGTGATTAAGCAAATAATGATAACCACTGATCATTAACAACTTCCATAATGTCATATTCATTATAATTGTCCAAGTGTTCCATCAACATTACTACGATGAAGTAACTCAAGTCAAGTGTTCACTATCCAGTGAGCGATGGTGATTTGAATCGATTATTAACCAGCTGGTAATTTATTCCTTACACAAACCCCACTCACCCACTAAAGTAAGGTATCAGTCACCGAGTCAACTATCCAGGAAAAATCTCGAGTTTGCCAGGAACCACATGTACCCAAGGGCCGATCGACTGCCATTCGGTCTTATCATCGCGCCACCATGTCCTACCATAGCTGCTTCGGTACAGTGCACTACGGGCAATCTACTCGGCCTGAATAATCTCCTAGCTTCACGGTCAAAAGGTACTTTATTCGGCTAGCTAAATGTAAGGCATGCGTTCAACATGACCTGAGGCCCAACAACGGTCGGTCCTTAATCGACACAGACGGAAAGCACTACAGTCCAAAACCCTATAAGTCTCCGTCTGGTCTCAACTTCAAATTAACACTTAGTTATACCATGACTACATAGTTATCCAAGTAGATCTAGGTAACCACCAATAGCTCGCAGGTGATAGGAAATCACCCGACTTCTACCGGTCTAAGCCAGCTAAGCATTGACTTGACTGTGGATACCAGGGTAACAAGGATATAGTATACAAAGGTAAATAAGGTATAATATAGAAACGGTTGCAAACAACTCCTGAACATAATGCATCAATTAAAGTAAAGCATTAATTAATAATCGCAAACCGGGGAGAAAAATGCTCCGGGGCTTGCCTCTCTCGAAGGAGCTCGAGCGGTGATCGGGGCACTCCGGAAGTTCCTCAACGTCCTCCTCGTCTGCTTTGGTCACTTCTTGCGGCTACACCTCGAGCTGCTCCTTGGGCTCCTCGGGTATGATGACCAGGCTCTCAGTTTGCGATCCTGTATGATGCAGGTGCGTAAGTGCTCATGCAAAGGTGCATCGGATGAAATGAACACAATGAATATGCTTGCATGCAAGGTAGTCAACATCATCCAAGAACATGTACTACAAGCACATGTTATCTACTGCATTCTCTTCTACTACTAATATGCTAAGTCAACACATCTCATTAAATGCTTCAAAGATACACCAAAGCTTCACTAATTTCTTAATCATGCATCAAGCAACATTTGATTAAACCCTAATTAATAATAGGTTTGAATAGCAACATCTATTTTTATAGCATACAAAAATCTTAGAAAATTACCATAGCATAGTACTACCCCAAGTAGTCTACCATCAAATTTTTATGGCATTTGAATAATTGGATTAGCCTACACAAAAATGACAAGCTATGGCATAATTATGATTATGAAAATACTTTGTACTGTGAAAAGTGTCAAACAACAGATGTAATATTTTTCCTATGTTCTACATAGTAAATAATCACTGCACAAAAATTATCACATGCATGTTTTATACAAATTTTGCTCTCTAGCAAAAATAACCAAAAATCAGCCATTAAAGGCACTTGAACTACACCTCATAATTTTTCTATAGGACATGCATGACATATATTTTTCCTAGGAAGTACATTACACAAAAAGAGTAACAAACTTGGAATCATATTTTTCTGATACATATAGGATTTACTAAACATTTCACAAGATATCAACAATATCAAGAATTAAATAAAGCTCTACATTAAAGTATCTCAAAAATGACATGCAATATTTTTATCATGTAGATCTAGTGACAAGGAACCTAGTAAAATTTGTTTCAACAAATTTGGAGCTATTTTGAGCAAGTTATGACTTTTTAGAAACATTTAACATTTTCTGAAAAATCATTTCCTAAATCCCTTTAAAAAATCAGCCGATGAAAATGCTGGGTGCACCCAGACTTGAGTCAGGGTGCTGACGAGAGGGCCCCCACGGGTCAATAGCCCCCACCTGTCGGTCAGACTGAAATAGGGGCGGAGCTGACTGGCCGGCTCTCACCGACGGTGAGCTAGCCGGCGGTGTGGTCACCACCAGTAGCTCACCCGCGACGAGGTGGACGCGTGCACCAAGAGAAGGCACGGGAGGAGCTCGGAATGGAGCTCGATAGCACGCATGGCGGAGCGGTGGCGCGGCTTATCGGTGGTACACCGACTCCGGCCATGGCAGGGCGCGGCGAGGCGCGCACGAGATTCGCGAGGGCAAGGCGATGCTCACACGCACGAAAGGAAGGAGAGAGGTGGAGCGGAGAGGGGCTGTCCGCGCGAAGCCAAGCTTCGGTGAGGAAGAGCTTACTCCGGCGAGGAATTTCTGGCCAGAGAAGACTTACCACCGCGAACAGACTCGAGCACTAGTTGCGAGAGGTGGAGGCGATGCTGCTAGAGAGATGGAGCAACCTACGGCGAGCTGGGACGGCCAGGCGAGCTAGTTCTGGCGAGGCGTGCAGTGGCAGAGGCGAGCACGTGCGCAAGAGTTGCTGCTGCTGTTGCGCTACGGCTGGTGGAGTGAAGAGGGAAGTGGGGAGCGCGATGCGGTAGGCAGGTGAAGGCGAGCGCGTGGAGGGCGGGGCAGGCCGGCTGTGACGCACGGCGAGCTTCGCCGGTGCATGGCGGCCACACGGCGTGCGCGCTCTGGCGTTGGTTAGGCGTGGCTCGCGGGAACAGGCATGGCTCGGCGCTAAGGTAGGTCGGGCGAGCGAGCTAGGCCGAGGCGAAGGCGCGGGCGCGGTGAGGAGCGCTGGGCCGGCTTCGGCTGATGGGCCAGAAGTGAGGCGGCGGCCCGTTAAATGAGATAAACATTTTCCAAATTCAAATTTTTAATGAATTTTGAAATATTAGTTTTCAAGTACCATTTTGAGCAAGAAAATGACTTCTTTTGAAAATGGCCCAAAAATAAAAGTTGCTTAGAATTTAATCTTCTACAACTTTGCTTTAGGGACCAACTAAAAATTTTGCATAGATTTTGAATTGGGAAGTAAAAGCTAAATAGGGAGGCTTTTTGACCATTTTCAATAAAAATTTCAAAAGTATATTTTGTCAAAAGTTTGAATACAAACTTTGCTCCAAAAATTGTGCTAAATAATTTTAGATGATTTACAATTATAGCCAAACATGTTTTATTAGCCTAGCAAGCATAATTAGGGCAAAATAACTCTAAACAAGTGTATGCAACATTCATGTTTTACGAGCATGTTTCATATGTTTCAAAGCATTGTTTCAGTTATTATTTACATGATTAGGCATGTATGATTAGGATGCTTGATGATGCATAATATGCATGATTTGTAGTGCCTAAATGCTTGCATAACACTGGGGTGTTACAGAGTCATCTGTAGACTTGCTGCAGAAAATGGAAGATGACTAGGCGAGACTCTGAAGGGCAGCCCTATCGGGGTGGCCGAGACGATGATGCCAGGTAGTTGGAGAAGGAGTGGCCACAAGAGCACAAGGGTCAGAAGGTGACAACGAGAGCTGCAAGGTGTAGAGCAGCCCTGAGCTGTTACATCGAAGGAGGGTGTTCCTGGTACGGAGATCCTTCACAGAGACACCAAGAGGGTCAAACTCTACAGAAACAATGTTATCAGTAGTGAACTGGCGAACAAAAAGAAGATTTTTAATGATGTCAGGAGCTATAAGGACATTGTTGAGACGAAAAGGGCTAGGAAGAATGGAGTATCCGGTGCCAACAACTAGGAGAGTGGTGCCATTTCCCACAACAATGGAGGAAGGGAAAGAGGAGGATGGAGAGACGGTAACCATACCAGGGTTGGAGGCAATGTGAGATGAAGCACCCGAGTCGATCACCTAGTCCGAGGAGGTCGGTGGCGGGGTGAGGGTGACTGTGCTGAAGGCGTTGGTGAGGGACTGAGGATCCCATGGTGACCAAGCAGGGGGCGTCAGAGGTGGTGCTGGCGTCCAGGCAGGATGAGATGCCTAGGTGGGCATGTAACAGAACCGACCAATTATACGAGATTAAGTAAGGAAATCTTCCATCGAAGTAGATAATTTAGCAAACTTAAGCCCGTATAACCCGGTAGTCCGTGAAACCACGAAGGATTTCAATCCAATCGACATACAAACCAAGATCGTACAAGTTTAGCAAGTACCATCACATGTTACATAAAGTTTGCAATCATAGTTGGGTACATCAGAGTTTAGAATATAAAGTTATTACAAACCAGGTTCAATCTGAAATAGCGGAAGCAAATAGTTTTAAAGTCACACACACTTTTAGTTTAGAAACAGTACCAGTAGATAGTCATTTCCAACAAAAGCATCAGATGAGAGATACGGAGTGACCATTGCCCTTGGTCCTAGTTGTCGCCCATCGCCGGGTACAAGCAGTTAATGCAATAGCCATAGTACATTTGACCATCTACAACAACAATGGGAACAATGCCCTGAGTACGAGAAGGTACTCAGCTAGACTTACCCATCTTAAATAAAAATAAAGCGACACCAAAGATTATGCAAGGCTTCCTTTAGTGGGCTAGCTGACTTGTTTGCGAAAAGCATAAGCTATCATGAAGGAACCATTCTAAGTACTTTGCATCATCTTTATTATAACCTATCCATCTAGGTAAGCACCTGTACTATAGCAATCACTTGATTAACCAATAACGTCCAGTTACCAACTTAGATTTAGCATATCTCATACTATCCAGATAACCATCATTGTTCCATCATAATTACTACGATGCCGTAGCTCGAGTCAAGTGCTCACTATTTAGGAGCGGTGGCGATTCGAATTGATTCCTAACCAGCTGGTGATTTATTCCTCACACAAACCATGCTTCCCCTACCATGGTAGCTTAGATCACCAAGGACACTATTCAGGTAGCCGCGGGACAATCTAGAGCTGCAGTACCCAGGGACTGCCCGACTGCCAGGAATCAGGGCACACCTACGCTTGGGCTTACTCTTCGCGTCCCTGTCATACCCCCATCAGCACCAATATGCGCACCTATGTAGATCTCGGCCCGAATAGTGTCACTAGCTTCGCGGTCGAAAGGTACTTTATTCGGCCAGCTAAATGTGAGGCATGCATTCAACATGACAAGAGGGACGAGCAACGATCGGTCCTTAATCAACACAGATGGAAACTAACAGCACCCCAGAACCCTGTCTGGTTGCCTCCAACTTTTTCTGTCCGGACTCCAATTATCCATCACACATGGTTAATTCTAGGATATCATTCTTTCCATAGCTAAATTCTTCCAGTAACCACCTATAATTGTAGGTGACCGGATATCACTGATCGCTACCAGTCTAAGCAAGGCTAAGCAGTTATTCCATCCTGACCTAACAGGGTAAAAGGTAATAAGGTAGGCAAGGATAGTAATAAATGCATCAACGGTTTCAATCAACTCCTACAACTTAATGCAACAATATATAAACTCATATATAGAAATAATTGCTTTTATAAAGTAGGAGACTTAGAATGCTTCGGGGCTTGCCTCATTTGAACAAACTAGGTTGATGATCCACGCACTCGGGCAAGTCCTCTCCCGACTCCTCTTCCTCTGGCACCTCCTGTGCCTGGACTTCTTGTGGATCTGTCCCGGTCTGCTCTTCCTGAACTACTGCTCGCAACTCCTCCTATGATCCTATATGATGTAGATGTATGAGTGCTAATGCATAGGTGCATCGAAGAGATGACATGTAATGATCATGATGCATGAAATGTAGATGAACATGTTTAACTTTATTGCACATAGTAGAAGTAAAGCCCTTCTACAAGGTAGTCAATATCATCCAAGAACATGTACTACCATACTACTACTACAACCACTGTACTACATGCCAAGTCACCACAGTAGTCTAAGATGCTTCAAAGATACACCAAAGCAAACATTATCAACTAATCATGCATTAAAGAAGATTTGTTTATTTCATTTTAAACTACGGCTACAACAACAACATATATTTCTAGTGCTCATAAAAATCTAAGAAAATTACAGTAGCATAGTACTACTCTAAGTAGGCTACCATAAAATTTTCATGGTATTTAGATAAGGATAACAGCCTACACAAAAATGACAAGCTATGGTGGATAATTGAGCATGAAAATAATTTGCACTACGAAAAGTGTCAAACAATAGATTTGGTATTTTTCCCATGATCTACATAGCATAAAATCACTGTACAAAAAGTTTCATACACATGTTTTATACAAATTTTTCTCTCTATATAAAATAACAAAAATCATCAATTAATGGCACTTGAACTACACATCAATATTTCTCTATAGAACATGCTTGACATATATTTTTCCTACAAAGTACATCTCAAGAATAGATCAAGCAACTTGGAATCATATTTTTTCATGTATATCCTATTTATTAGACATTTTCTAAGAAATCAGCATTTATTCCATTTAAATAAAGCTACACAGAAAAGTATCACAAATTTGACATGAAAATTTTTTAACAGGTAGATCTAGTCACAAGAAACCTAGAAAAACTTATTTCAACAAATTTGGAGCTATTTTGAGCAAGTTATAAATTTCCAAAGCATTTAAACAGAAATCTAAAAATCATTTCTTTAATTCTTTCTGAAAATTCTGGTTCAAAACTGCTAGGTCCACCCGGATCCGAACACACACACACAGCGCGACAGACAGGTGGGACCCAGCGAGTCAATTGACCCCACCGGTCAGTCAAACCCGAGTAGGGCTCGCGGTTGACCGGCAAGATATCGCTGTCGGCGAGGTTGCCGACGACGAGGTCACCACCATCGTGACCACCATGCCAAGGCGGACATGGTAGTGCAAGCGGCAAGGCTGGAGGAGCTCGAGAGCAAGCTGGCCGGCGGCCATGGCGGCGCGGTGGTGCAGCTTACCGTCGGCTAGCCATCTCCGATAGAGAGGTGGCGCGAGAAGTGGCGTGGGAGCTACATGGCGTTCGTGCGGTGCTCGTGCACGTGAAAATAGGGAGCGAGGTGGAGCGGAGAGGGGGAGTCCACGGAGCAGAGCACTCCGGCGAACTCAACCCAGCTCCAGCGAGCGATTCCTGAGGAAGGGACGCTTACCACGACGAAGTGACGCGAGCACAGGGTGCACGAGGTGGAGGCGGAGCTACGGCCAAGACGAAGTGGTCGACGGTGAGCTGTGATGGCCGGGCGAGCCAACTCCGGCGAGGGAGCTTGTGCGGGCGGTGGCGGGCGCGTGCGCTGCTGCTGCTATCTGCGCAAGAGAGGCAGAGGGTGGCGAAGCGAAATGGTGGAGTGGGGAAGAGCGTGGCTCGGCT
Source organism: Miscanthus floridulus (assembly GCF_019320115.1). Classification (NCBI taxonomy): domain Eukaryota; kingdom Viridiplantae; phylum Streptophyta; class Magnoliopsida; order Poales; family Poaceae; genus Miscanthus; species Miscanthus floridulus. Next base: position 42,181 of record NW_027097094.1, on the reverse strand, counting down.
ACGGCTAAGGCAGGCGGGGCCGGTCGGGACACGGCAGGCCGGTGGTGCCGCGCGGTGAGTTCACCGGCGCATGGCTGCCACACAGCGGTCGCAGCCTAATGCGGTCGGGGTGCTGGCACGGGAGAGCGGACGGTGGCACGGAGGCAGGCCGGGCCAGCTCTGCGAGCTAGGCCAAAAGGGAGGCGGCGGCCCATTCAAGGTAAAAATGATTTTTTTCAATTTCTTCTCTCCCAATTTCATTCAAATGAATTTTTGAACTTTTTCAAAGCAGTTTTAAACTTTGGCCCAAAAATAAAAGTTGCTCAAAAATTTATTCTCTACAACTTTGCTTTTATGACCAAAGTCAAATTCCAAATAGATTTTGAATTACAAAATTAAGATCAATATTAATTCAAAACCCTAATTTTGAAGAATTATTTTTAAAAGCAAAATTTGGCAAAAATTTAAATATAAACTTTGCTCCAAATTGTATCCTAAATATTTATAAGCTATCTTAGTGATCAAACCAAGAAATCATATCACCCGAACATGAGCATGGCATTTCAAATAGTTTAAACATGATGAATTTCAATTTGATTTTAGCACCACATGAAATGACACTTCCTTTCTTTAGACTGGAATGCATAGATGCTGCTTATGCATAATGAAATGATGATTATGCTCATGAGATGGAATGTTAATGCATGCTTAACACCGAGGTGTTACAGCCCTCCCCACTTATAAGAATCTCATCCCAAGATTTTGAGTTACGAACCATTTGTCATAAAAATCCTTATAAGCGTTTTGCAGATATTCTCCTATTTCCCACGTCACATCACCATCATCGTGATGACTCCGCTGTATCTTATATGTTCTCACCACTTTATTCCGAGTGACTTGGTCCTTAGTGTCCAAAACTCGAACTGGTTGCTCATGATATTCCATGTCTGATTTGAGCTGAATGCTCTGAGGTTCTATTCTCTCTTCCGAAACACGCAAGCACTTCTTCAACTGTAATACATGGAAGACTAGGAAGATCGAACCCATCACTTCTAGTAACTGTAACTTATAAGCCATGGGACCCTTCTTCTCTATGATCTTGTACGGTCCTACAAATCTAGGAGCAAGCTTTCTCTTTACTCCAAACCGTTGTACTTTCTTCATTGGAGTAACCTTCAGATAAACGTAGTCACCTACCTCAAACTCAAGTGGTCGCCTTCTCTTATCGGCATAACTCTTCTGGCGTGACTGTGCCGCTTTCATGTTTTGTTGGATAATATGGACCTTTTTCTCGGCCTCGTCAACAAAATCGATTCTGTAAAACCTTCTTTCTCTAGGCTCAACCTAATTCAATGGTGTCCTACATTTCCTGCCATACAATGCTTCAAATGGAGCCATCTTGATACTCTCTTGGTAACTATTGTTGTAAGCAAACTCTGCCAAAGGTAACCATGATTCCCATGAACCCTTAGACGATAACACATAGGCTCTAAGCATATCTTCTAGAACAGCATTAACTCTCTCTATCTACCCATCTATCTATGGGTGGTAAGCTGTACTCTGAATCAAACTAGTACCCAAACCTTTATGAAGATGCTCCTAAAAATGAGCGGTAAACTATGACCCATGGTCAGACATGATAGTCTTTGGTATACCATGTAATCGGACAATCTCTGTAATGTACTTCTCAGCATACTGAGGTGGTCAAAATGTTTTTTGACTGGTAAAAAGTGAGCTGATTTGGTAAGGTGATCTACAATTACCCAAATTGAATCATTCCCCTTTGGTGTGGTGGGGAAACTGGTGATAAAATCCATACTTATATCATCCCATTTCCAATCTAGTACCGACAAAGGTTGCAACATTCCTACAGGTCTCATGTGAAGAGCTTTGACTCTACAACACATGTCGCAACGAGCAACATACGCTACAATCTCCTTTTTCATCTTCGTCCACCAATAACGAGGTCTCAATTCTTGGTACATTTTGTTACTTCCAGGATGGATAGACAGCTTAGAGTGATGAGCTTCATCCATCAATTTGTTCTTGAACTCTCGATCTTTAGGTACAACCAGATAGTCCTTAAACCATAACACTCCTTGTTCAACCACTCTAAAGTGCTTGGTCGGTTCTTTCTTCATTTTCTCCTCGATATGGAATATTCCCTTATCTACTTTCTGACCCTCCATGATCTTACTCTCCAAGGTACAACTGACCTAGATATTATGCAACACAACAGGATGCAACAAATTGAACCCATCTTCAAACAATGGTTGCACAACAAGAGAATGTGATTTTCTACTTAAGACATCTGCCACAACATTTTCCTTTCCCGGATGATAGTGCACATTCAGATTATAATCCTTTATTAGCTCTAACCATCTTCTTTGTCGCATATTCAACTCAGACTGAGTAAATATGTACTTGAGACTCTTATGATCTATAAAGATATTGCACACATTCCCAAGCAAGTAGTGTCTCTAAATCTTTAGAGCATGCACAATAGCCGCAAGCTCTAAATCATGAGTAGGATAGTTAACCTCATGCTTCCTCCATTGACATGAGGCATAAGCAATGATCCTTCCATCTTGCATCAGAACACATCCTAAACCATTCTTTGATGCATCGCAAAACACATCAAACGACTTCTCTATATCCGGTTGCACCAGAATAGGAGCTGTGGTTAGCAAATTCCACAAGGTGCAGAAAGCTACCTCACACTCCTCTGTCCAAACGAACTTATGATCCTTTTGTAGCAAACTTGTCATTGGCTTGGCAATCTTTGAGAAGTCTGGTATAAAACGACGATAGTAACCGGCTAATCTAAGAAAACTTCGAACCTCCTGAACTGTGCTGGGTGCCTTCCAGTCCATAACCTCTTGTACCTTACTAGGATCCACTGAGATTCCATTCTCAGATAACACATGACCAAGAAAAGGATTTGTCTTCAGCCAGAACTCACATTTACTAAACTTAGCATACAGCTGGTGATCTCTGAGTTTAGTCAAGACAATTCTGAGGTGCTCTTCATGATCCTGTTTGTTCTTTGAGTATACTAGAATGTCATCAATGAACACAATTATGAACTTATCCAACTCCGGCATAAAGACCGAATTCATTAGATACATAAAGTATGTAGGAGTATTTGTCAAACCAAAGGACATGACAAGATACTCGTACAAACCATATCTGGTGGACAACGCGGTTTTGGGTATATCTTGTGGTCTAATCTTGATCTGATGGTACCCTGATCTCAAATCTATTTTGGAGAACACCTTGGCTTTAGACAATTGATCAAACAAGATATCAATCTGAGGTAGAGGATACTTGTTTTTAATTGTCACCGCATTCAGTGGCCGATAGTCCACACACATCTGTAAGGAGTTATCCTTCTTCTTCTTCACAAATAGTGTAGGACATCCCCATTCTGATGAACTTGGACGAATTAAACCCTTAGTCAACAGATCTTGGAGTTGTTTCTTCAACTTGGCTAATTCATTTGGAGGCATCCGATAAGGCCTTCTTGAGATCGGTGGTGTTCTAGGGATTAACTCAATGGCAAACTCAACATCTATGTCTGGTGGAAGACCGGGTAACTCATCTGGAAACACGTCCAGAAACTCGCACACTACTAGAATCTTGGCTAGAAGAGTAGTTTGAACTGCATAAGTTGTACTGGTCAGATCTATTCTCCTAGGTAAGGTTACTTGAAATGTACCTTCTCCAACAGGTTCTTTGAGAGAAATGCTTCTTCCTCTAATATCAATTACTACTCCCATCTTAGTCATCTAGTTCATTCCTATAATCACATCCAGAACTAGTCCTGGCATAACTATCAAGTTAAGCTTATACTGCCTGTTTGCTATACTCAGGGTTATCCCCCAGATTATCTGATTAGTTAACAGATCAGCCCCAGCTGAACTGATCCAATAAGCATATTCCAATTCAACTATCTTTTGCTCATATTTTCTTGCAAATGCTTGACTTATAAATGAATGCGATGATCTAGAATCAAACAAAACGACTACAGGATGATTGTTGATAGAAAACATACCGGCTGTCACAGGCTCTCCTTCCGGGATGTCATCAATGGTGGTGTGGTGCACACGAGCTTGGTACTGATTCTGCTGCCTCTTGGGATATGGGCAAAACTTTGCAAAGTGCCTAGTTTGATTGCAGTTGAAACACGGTCCTCTTACTTGAGTAGCAGCTCTAGATGAACTGCCTTGTCTAGTCTTGGCTTGTGGCACTACCATCTTGAATGGCTTCTGGTTCCTCTGAGGTTGTTGGGCATTCTGATTCCTCCGCTGAGGTGGCCTAAACCTTGCACTAGGGGTAGGTGGACGATACACAGAATGATTTGCCATCGGGGCCCTTAGTTGGGATGGACCTGACTCAAAAGCCCTCTTGCGAGTCTTGGATGTAGCATATATATTGTTGTTCTTTTCTTACTTTAAGCAGTCACTAACAAAGTCATTGAAACCAGTTCTTGTGTTGGTACCCACGTGCTTCATCATCTTGGGATTTAGACCTCTCTTGAAACTAGCAATCTTTTTAGCATTGGTATTCACCATGTCAGAGGTATAGTGACTTAGATTATTGAATGCATGTAGATACTGGGTCACCGTCTTGGTGCCTTGGTTCAGTGCTAGAAATTCTCCAAACTTCATTTCGGTCAAACCCGGTGGAATGTAAACTCCACAAAAAGCCTTCGTGAACTCCCTCCAAGTAATGTGGGCATTGGGGGGGAAAGTGGTGTGGTGGTGCTTCCACCACATTCTTGCAGGGCCTTGTAGCTGATGAGCTGCATACTCAGCCTTCAATACTTCTGTCATCCTTAGAACACGAAACTTATCTTCCATGGTGTTTATCCACTCTTCTGCATCTAATGGCTCTACAGCTTCTTTGACAATTGGTGGTCTGGTGTCCATAAAGTCCTTAAAACTGCTATGCTGATTTGCTTCATGTCCACCTGGGTTTAACCCACGGTGGGTGTTGTTAGCAATATGGCGCAATGCAGCTTCCATGTTTTGCTGCATGCCCTCCATGTTGCGTTGACTTCCAAGGAACTGTGTGAAGAACTATTCCACGGTGTACGGTGGAGGAGGAGGTGGTGGTGGTGGATCACGGTTCTCATTCCCAGTGGCACTACCACCTGCCTCAGTCGCGTCATACACGGTACAACGAGTGTTTGGCATCTGCATATTTCAGCAATAGTAATTATTAGGTGATGTTGTAGAAATTGCAGGTGAATGAAAAATTATGCCGTACTGAATTCACTGGAGAGAATAAATTCATACAATAAAATAGGGGCACAATAAGTCATTCCAATTAACACAACATTACTAATTAGATTACTAAAGCGCACACATCACGTCCAATACAACCAAATTGCTAGCATACATACACTGGACTTTTGACGTTCAGATATCGCCACAAACACATCCAAGTTTTCCAACATTACATCAAGGTCTTAGTCGTTCTACTCATGAGTACATGCCAGACATGTCAACCATGCAAAAGGTCATCGCAAATGAAACCCTAGTAGCTAGCGCAACAACTACTAGCCTACTCATCGTGGTCGTTGTCTAGGTCGGAGATGTCGACATCGTCACTATCCACATCATCGTCGTCGTCATCAGCTGGTGCCTCAAGCTCTTCGGGATCCTCGTCCTCATCTAGATCCATCTCTGTGGCTCCAGGCGGAACGTAAGGGTGGAGCTAGTTATTCAACTGATGAACCTCCTCATGTAGGTTGTTGTTGTACTCTTCTGCATTAGCCAGCTGCTGCTCCAGCTCAACCTATCGAGCTCTCAGAACGTCTTCTACGGACCAGGCTTCATTCCTCTGGTGAAGCACATGGATCAACATGCGCTCAGCGTTCCTATTGGTGGTGGTCAGACGCTTGACCTACTCTCTCAGTGCACGCACGTCTCCCTCATAGGCTCTAGTCCTCTGGGTCGCCTGATCCCTCTGACGAGTCAACTGAGCCATCTCTGCACTAAGCCTCTCAATTTCGATGTCGTGATCCCTCTGAAGCTGATGTTGGTCATCGTGGGCATGACCAAGAGCACCAGACACACGTCTTAGGCTACCTTCTACTCCATTGAAAGCCTTCATCACTGTGAACATGGCGCTCATGGCAGGGTTATCACTGTTCTATCCTTCTGCTGCACCAATCTCCAAAGATCTTCCTCTTGCCTGCTGCCATGAGTTAGTGGAGGGGTTGCCCCTCGGAAAGACTCCAACTAAAGTGGCTGCCAACTCCTGAGGAAAACGATCCATGATATTCCTTAGTATCCCAAAGGCTGCCCTGTCAGCTGCTTCTTCAGCAGTCTTGCCAGTTGACTGATAACGCCAACTAGTCCACTCAGAACCATCACCTTAGGGATGAACAATGACCTCCACAGTAACCAAGAGACCTTCCCCCAACTGCTCATTTGTCCAGAAGTAGCAGGGCTCCATTCCATCAGGATAGCCTACATAGCTGAGCACTCTCCATAAGAGTGTAGGCATCCCAAACTCTCCAAGAAACGTGTGGCGCTAATAGGTACGTGGAGCAAGCTGATGGCGGGGAGCTCTGCCTCTGGTGGACTTGCGAGCGGTCTGCTTTATGCGTGCCATCTGTAGCAAATTTGTTTTATTACTCACATGAGAACAAGGTTAAGTTGTCATTTTTATCAAAATGAGATAATCAACTTATAAGGGGAGGAACAATGCCATGAATGATATGTAACAACATGATGCATGCACATTCCGTACGTTCTCACAAACTTAGGAAAAATAACAATTGCTAGCGGCATAGACGGTGGCACACAACGGTCTCTGATAACGTAGCTAATACGTACTATACGATAGTGCTGTTATGTACCTACAAAAGATCCACTTCAGCCCAAACCCTGACATTATGAAAAATATGCACGAAAGCAGTAAAGTAATCTACTCGTTCTACACGCATCCTTAGATACACATACAACGGTAGCAACTACCCGAACCATCGTCCTATCGATGGCATCGTCACCATAGGACATAATTTCCCCACACATTGGATACCTTCATACAAACACACGTATGGCATGTAAATAATCCGACATCATATAAGCACTTCCCTAGATCGGCAGTGTATCCGATCATGCTCTCACAACTCTCACTTACCGAGGCGTAGAGGCAATGGATCCATACATTACCACTCAAGTGAATGGCACTCATACAATAGCACGCCGTATGAGCAACGAAATAGAAATATGATGCAAAGACCCCCAAGTTAGTACTTAAATATGCCACCTAGAGTCCTTAACTGGACATAAAGGATATGACCACTGGCACACTCTTAAGTTTTTAATTAGAGGTCAAAACACCTATATACTATAGTTTGCAATTAGTTTTGTAACACAAAACCCTTTTGTTTTAAATACATGCATGAACAGTAACCTACTAAACCTTGCTCTGATGCCAGCTGTAACAAAACCGACCAATTATACGAGATTAAGTAAGGAAATCTTTCGCCAAAGCAGATAATTTAGCAAACTTAAGCCCGTATAACCCGGTAGTCTGTGAAACCATGAAGGATTTCAAACCAATCGACATACAAACCAAGATCGTACAAGTTTAGCAAGTATCATCACATGTTACATAAAGTTTGCAATCACAGTTGGGTACATCAGAGTTTAGAATATAAAGTTATTACAAACCAGGTTCAATCTGAAATAGCGGAAGCAAATAGTTTTAAAGTCACACACACACACTTTTAGTTCAGATACAGTGCTAGTAGGTAGTCATTTCCAACAAAAGCATCAGATGAGAGATACGGAGTGACCATTGCCCTTGGTCCTAGTTGTCGCCCATCGCCGGGTATAGGCAGTTAATACAATAGCCGTAGTACATTTGACCATCTGCAACAACAATGGGAACAACGCCCTGAGTATGAGAAGGTACTCAGCTAGACTTACCTGTCTTAAACCAAAATAAAACGACACCAAAGATTATGCAAGGCTTTCTTTAGTGGGCTAGCTGACTTGTTTGCGAAAAGCATAAGCTATCATGAAGGAACCATTCTAAGTACTTTGCATCATCTTTATTATAACCTATCCATCTAGGTAAGCACCTATACTATAGCAATCACTTGATTAACCAATAACATCCAGTTACCAACTTAGATTTAGCATATCTCATACTATCCAGATAACCACCATTGTTCCATCATAATTACTACGATGCCATAGCTCAAGTCAAGTGCTCACTATCCAGGAGCGATGGCGATTTGAATTGATTCCTAACCAGCTGGTAATTTATTCCTCACACAAACCATGCTTCCCCTGCTAGGGTAGCTTAGATCACCAAGGACACTATTCAGGTAGCCACGAGACAATTTAGAGCCGTAGTACCCAGGGACCGCCCGACTACCAGGAATTAGGGCGCACCTACCCTTGGGCTTACTCTTCGCGTCCCTGTCATACCCCCATCAGCACCAATACGCGCACCCATGTAGATCCTAGCCTGAATAGTGTCACTAGCTTCGCGGTCAAAAGGTACTTTATTCGGCCAGCTAAATGTGAGGCATGCGTTCAACATGACAAGAGGGACGAGCAACGATCGGTCCTTAATCGACACAGACAGAAACTAACAATACCCCAGAACCCTGTCTGGTTGCCTCCAACTTTTTCCATCCGGTCTCCAATTATCCATCACACGTGGTTAATTCCAGGGTATCATTCTTTCCATAGCTAAATTCTTCCAGTAACCACCTATAATTGTAGGTGACCGGATATCACCGATCGCTATCGGTCTAAGCAAGGCTAAGCAGTTATTCGATCCTAACCTAACAGGGTAAAAGGTAATAAGGTAGGCAAGGATAGTAATAAATGCATCAACGGTTTCAATCAACTCCTACAACTTAATGCAACAATATATAAACTCATATATAGAAATAATTGCTTTTATAAAGTAGGAGACTTAGAATACTCCGGGGCTTGCCTTGTTCGAATGAACTAGGTTGATGATCCACGCACTCAGGCAAGTCCTCTCCCGACTCCTCTTCCTCTAGCACCTCCTATGCCTGGACTTCTTGTGGATCTGTCCTGGTATGCTCTTCTTGAACTACTGCTAGCAACTCCTCCTATGATCCTGTATGATGCAGATGTATGAGTGCTAATACATAGGTGCATCGAAGAGATGACATGTAATGATCATGATGCATGAAATGTAGATGAACATGTTTAGCTTTATTGGACATAGTAGAAGTAAAGCCCTTCTACAAGGTAGTTAATATCATCCAAGAACATGTACTACCATACTACTACTACAACCACTGTACTACATGCCAAGTCACCATAGCAATCTAAGATGCTTAAAAGATACACCAAAGCAAACATTATCAACTAATCATGCATTAAAGAAGATTTCTTTATTTCATTTTAAACTAGGGTTACAACAGCAACATATATTTCTGGTGCTCATAAAAATCTGAGAAAATTATAGTAGCATAGTACTACTCGAAGTAGGCTACCATAAAATTTTCATGGCATTTACATAAGCATAACAGCCTACACAAAAATGACAAGCTATGGTGGATAATTGAGCATGAAAATACTTTGTACTACGAAAAGTGTCAAACAATAGATTTGGTATTTTTCCCATGATCTACATAGCATAAAATCACTATACAAAAAGTTTCATACACATGTTTTATACAAAGTTTTCTCTCTATATAAAATAACAAAAATCATCAATTAATGGCACTTGAACTACACATCAATATTTCTCTACAGAACATGCATGACATATAGTTTTCCTACAAAGTACATCTCAAGAATATATCAAGCAACTTGGAATCATATTTTTCTGATGTATATCCTATTTATTAGACATTTTCTAAGAAATCAGCATTTATTCCATTTAAATAAAGCTACACAGAAAAGTATCACAAATTTGACATGAAAAATTTTTAACAGATAGATCTAGTCACAAAAAACCTAGAAAAACTTATTTCAACAAATTTGGAGCTATTTTGAGCAAGTTATAAATTTCTAGAGCATTTAAACAGAAATTTGAAAATCATTTCTTTAATTCTTTCTGAAAATTTTGGTTCAAAACTGCTAGGTCCACCCGAATCCGAACACACACACACACAACGCGACAGATTGGGACCCAGTGAGTCAATTGACCCCACCGATCAGTCAAACCCGAGCAGGGCTCACGGTTGACCAGCAAGATCTCGCCGTCGGCGAGGTTGCCGGCGACGAGGTCACCACTATCGTGACCACCGTGCCAAGGCGGACACGACAGTGCAAATGGCAAGGCCGGAGGAGCTCGAGAGCAAGCTGGCCGGTAGCCATGGCGGCGCGGTGGTGTGGCTCACCGTCAGCCGACCATCTCCGGCCGAGAGGTGGCGCGAGAAGTGGCGTGGGAGCTACACGGCGTTCGTGCGGTGCTCATGCATGTGAAAATAGGCAGCGAGGTGGAGCAGAGAGGGGGAGTCCACGGAGCAGAGCACTCTGACAAACTCAACCCAGCTCCAGCGAGCGATTCCCGAGGAAGGGATGCTTACCACGGCGAAGTGACGCAAGCACGGGGTGCGCGAGGTGGAGGCGGAGCTGCGGGCGAGACGGAGTGGTCGACGGCGAGCTGTGGTGGCCGGGCGAGCCAACTCCGGTGAGGGAGCTTGTGCGGGCGGTGGCGGGCGCATGCATTGCTGCTGCTATCCGCGCGAGAGAGGCAGAGGGTGGTGAAGCGAAATGGCGGAGTGGGGAGGAGCGCGGCTCGGCTGCGGCTAAGGCAGGCGGGGCTAGTCAAGACGTGGTAGGCCGGTGGTGCCGCGCGGTGAGTTCGCCGGCGCATGGTCGCCATGCGGCGGTCGCGGCCTGATGCGGTCGGGGCGCTGGCGCGGGAGAGCGGACGGTGGCGCGGAGGCAGGCCGGGCCAGCTCTGCGAGCTGGGCCAAAAGGGAGGCGGCGGCCCATTCAAGGTAAAAATGATTTTTTTCAATTTCTTCTCTCCCAATTTCATTCAAACGAATTTTTGAACTTTTTCAAAGCAGTTTCAAACTTTGGCCCAAAAATAAAAGTTGCTCAAAATTTTATTCTCTACAACTTTGCTTTTATGACCAAAGTCAAATGCCAAATAGATTTTGAATTACAAAATTAAGATCAATATTAATTCAAAACCCTAATTTTGAAGAATTATTTTTAAAAGCAAATTTGGCAAAAATTTAAATATAAACTTTGCTCCAAATTGTATCCTAAATATTTATAAGCTATCTTAGTGATCAAACCAAGAAATCATATCACCCAAACATGAGCATGGCATTTCAAATAGTTTAAACATGATGAATTTCAATTTGATTTCAGCACCACATGAAATGACACTTCCTTTCTTTAGACTGGAATGCATAGATGCTGCTTATGCATAATGAAATGATGATTATGCTCATGAGATGGAATGTTAATGCATTCTTAACACCGAGGTGTTGCAGGGCACATGGTGGTATGGCCTAGGAGCCGAAGAGTAGTAGGCTGGAGGAACGCCGGCCACCAGAGCATGCTGCTGCAGCTGCTGCGACGGAGGCAGGCCGGTGCGGGAGGTGGTCCATGAGGGCCACCGGGAGTGGACCCGGGCCACATGTGGATGGACCCAGTCCATTGAGGAGGGAGGGCCACTGGGAACCACCGGGTGAGCCGCTATTCGAGCCGCCTTGGCCACGGCCGCCACGACCGCCATGACGTCGCCGGCCATGGCCACTAGCAGACGAGCCCCCCTGGCGTTCTATTGAGGACGCGGGGTTGCAGACCTAGAGGCCGGATGGGATGCAGGTGGCTTGCTGGATGAAGAGACGATGAGAGCCGATGGAGGTGCTGAGGGAGGTGCCATGTTGAGCTCGGCCAGGCGCAAATCAGCGCGGACGTCCGTAAAGGAGGGAAACGACTTCTGGTGCGTGATGAATTGTGACATGAACTGGAAGCGCTCATTGAGGCCTCGCAGTATGTTCAACACCAGAGTACAGTCATGGACGAGCTCACCAAGATCAGCAAGGGCATCAGCCATGCCCTTCATCTTGTGGCAGTAGTCGTCGATGGAGAGGGCGCCCTAGGAGAGGGTGCAAAACTCAGCATCGAGGATCATGGCGCGTGACTCGCGATTGTTCAGGAACTGCTGTTCAATGCCGAGCCATGCTGCCCGAGCGAAGATGCCGTCACGCTCGTGGATGACGTCCAGAAGGTCGGTGGAGATGGTGTTGAAGATCCAGGAGACGACCATGTAGTCCATGCGAGACCACGTGGGATCGGTGAAGCGGGAGGCATCACTAAGGACGTGGTCCTTCAACGTGAAGCGGCCGAGGATGAGGAGGATGTAGCCGCGCCACTTGGAGTAGTTGGAGGACTGGAGGTCTAGAACAATCAGAATCAAGTTCTTGATGTTCTGGATAGCGGCAGCCTGGCTGTGCAGATGAGCGATGGTCACGGCGTCGGAGGAGAAGGAGTGATCGCCGCCGTCCTGAGAGTCATCGTCGTGGAGGGAGTCCAGGCGGAGACAGTCCTGGAGGGCAGCGGCCTGCTGTTCCTGGGCGTCGGCCTGCGCGCGCTCCTTCTCGAGGGCGTCAGCGGCGGCACGAACATGATCCTGAGCGGCAGCAGCGGACTTGAGGAGGTCAGCCTCTGTCTGAAGCTGCTGGCTGCGGTCGGTGTTGGTGGAGTGCAGGGAGGCGGCCTCCTCCTCCAACTTCTGCGTGGCGGCGAGAGCTTCATCACGAAGCTTGATCGCGGTAGCCGCGGTGGAGGCGCCGGAGGTTGAAGTGGCGATGGGTGCGCGGCTGGGGCAGCAGCTCCGGGCACACCAGTGACAGGGAAGGGTCGCAGGTCGTGGCGGCGGCTCTGGGCGTGCAGGGTGGGCGTGACTCGAGGCGCACGCGCGAGAAGTGAAGGGGCAGGCGCGGCTCGAGGCGGGCGCCAGGAAGAGCGAAAGCAGAGAGATCGTAGGTTTAGTCTGATACCATATTAGAAGAAGGCCAATAGGCTTGGATTACTTGATATTGAGATTACAAGAGGGTTACATATATATAGAGAGATGCTAAGCTAGAGAGTTAAGAGGGGGGAAGTCCCAGGCAACAAGTCAGGAGTCCCTAGGCAGCACACTGGGTGGAAACCCAATAGGCAGCCGATACATAGTAAATGATAGGAAATAAATACTCTAACAGATAGCTTCCTAGATTTTCTACGTGAAATTTGACAGGCATAAAATATGTATTTTTCTTATAATTGTTGTTATCCTGCCATGTAAGAACTGAAATGTAATCATTAGCATGAACCTAACAAAAAATGTACAGCAAAATTCCTGAATATACATTTTGATGTGAACATAGCAGCAAAATGATTTTATAACAGCATGTTTAGTAATTAGCACAAACTAGCAATTCTCAAACTGCAATATCATGATTGTGTAGGCTAAAGTGATCATAACATGTACTAAGAACTTTATATATCGTATTGAGAAAATAAAAAGGCTAAACTGTTTACCGTTCACAGAATCAGGTGCTGTGTAGTCCACAACAATGACATCTGGGAATTCATCCGCGACAGATGAAAGAACATCTTCTCTCGCAGAAGGACCATATATCTGAATGTCTGTTTGTCCAACTTGTATTGTTTTTTCAACCTTCGCTCTACTACTGAATGAAACAGGGACTAGGTGAAGGCCCCTCAGAGCAGCAGCCTCAGCGACAGATAACCCCATTTTACCAGTGCAGCCATTCACCTAAATAATGGAACAAATGAAAAGACTAAGTAACAAAAGGATCAGGTCCTTTCAATTAAGCAAGATAGTCTTTTTGCCTTCTTTTTCAAACGTTCTCCTCTTTTTTTAATATATATAATCAGTAGGGGCCTGTCCACTCCTGTTTCCTCAAAAAAAGGAGACAGAAGAAATCTGAACAGCTATTCTACATCGAAATTGTACCCAACTGCTCAAATAAAACATTGACATTTAGCATAGCATTATTCAATGTGAGACCTGGGAATTTTTGAAAAGTTTAGATAATAGAACTGTTACAATATGAAGCAAGAACAGTGGATAATAGCTTCCAATGTAAAATATTAAACAAGTTGCCCACCTCTTACAAATGGGCATAGTTGATCAGGTATGCTTATGTATTTTCCTTTCCAACTCCATTTCTTTATGATTACATAAGATTCTTATACAGTTTTGATATATCCAACGACCCAGAAAAGTTTCTATCAGCATAAGATATTGTTGAGAAGGATTGTTGTTGACGAAAAGGAAATTCACGAATATTTGCAGCTTTGCACTTGCTTTTGTGAATTATAGATGCAAGCACGGTAGCCAAAGAAGCCACCTTTGCATCCAGGGAAGCCAGCTTCATATTTGACAAACTACTTATACTTTTACCCGAATATGCATCAACTAACCAGAAATCTAGCTTGTGTAGTATGTGCGTTGTGGAACCAGGTTAAGTATACGGCGTTGTGCTTTCTCAGTTAAACTCTCCCAGGAAAGAGTAACAGAAAATCTGAAAGCGAAGCTTGACTCATGATCAACCCCAAATAAAAATGTTAGGCGTGGCGAGCCAATGTTAAATCTAGCCATTCTAATGGAGATGAAACCCGAAAGAAAATCGTTGGGGTGTAACCCTCTTAGCGACGCGCCATATCGAAACCTGGGTATGGTGTTAAATGAGCAAGGGTCAGGTCGTCACCCCCCGTGACGCGTCGTGTCGCGATCTGGGCACGGTGTCAAGTGATCAAGGATCGGGTCGTCGCATCCTTAGTGGCGCGCTACATCGGCGCCCGGGTGTAGTGAAAAATGAGCAAGGGTCTTCACATCTGATTCGACGGGTGCGAAGGGTAAGGAAGCTAGTCGAACCAACTAGGATCCGTTTAGGCAGTTGGAATGTAGGGTCGCTTACAGGTAAGTTAAGAGAATTAGTTGATACCACGACTAGGAGGCGTGTAAATATATTATGCGTTCAAGAGACTAAATGGAAGGGTCAGAAGGCGAAGGAGGTGGACAATACAGGTTTTAAGCTTTGGTACACAGGGACAGTTGCGAATAGAAATGGAGTAGGAGTTTTGATTGATAAGAGCCTCAAGAATAGTGTGGTGGGAGTGAGAAGGCAAGGAGATAGGATTATCTTAGTCAAGCTTGTCATTGGTGATATGGTCTTGAACGTAATTAGTGCGTATGCCCCCCAAGTAGGCCTAGACGAGAGTACTAAGAGACAGTTCTGGGAAGACTTAGATGGCCTGATTAGAGCTGTACCCAGTAGTGAGAAGCTTTTTATAGGAGGAGATCTTAATGGGTATGTAGGTACTACAAGCGCAGGTTTCAAGGCAGTTCATGGAGGTTTTGGGTATGGTAGTAGGAATCAGGAGGGGGAGGAAGTTCTAGACTTCATGGTAGCTTTTGACCTGATGATAGCCAACACTTTCTTTAGAAAGAGAGAATCTCATCTAGTGACCTTCAGTAGCGGATAACACTCTAGCCAGATTGACTTTGTCCTCACAAGAAGAAAGGACAAACGAGCATGCTTGAGTTACAAGGTGATACCAGGGGAGTGTGTTGTTTCTCAGCATAAGCTTTTGGTGGCAGACTTTCATTTTTAGGTGCATGCCTGTAGGGATAAACAAGCTAAGATTGAAAGAACAAAGTGGTGAAAACTGAAAGGGGAGACGTCAGAGGTATTCAGGGAAAGGGTTATCAAAGAGGGCTCTTGGAAGAAAGAAGAGGACATAAACAATATGTGGGAGAAGATGGCAACCAACATTCGGAAGGTGGCCTCAGAGGTGTGTGGAGTAACCAAAGGAAGTGGAGGCGAGGCTAAAGATACTTGGTGGTGGAACGAGGAAGTCCAAAGGGCTATTAAGGAGAAGAAAGAGTGCTATAGATGCTTGTACCATGACAGGAGTGTGGACAACATAGAGAAATACAAGGTGGCAAAGAAGACTGCAAAGCGAGTTGTAAGTATGGCAAAGGGTAGAGCGTACGAGGATCTTTACCAACGTTTGAGTACGAAAGAAAGAGAGAAGGACATTTATAGGATGGCTAGGGTTCATGAGAGAAAGACAAGGGACTTCAACCAAGTTAAGTGCATTAAGGATGAAAGGGAGCATCTCTTGGTGAAGGAGGATGAGATCCGACATCGATGGCAAGAGTATTTTGACAAATTGTTCAATAGTGAGAATACGGACATAACCTTTCAGTTGGATGACTCTTTTGATGACACCAATAGGCGCTTTGTGCGGAGAATCCAAGAATCTGAGGTCAGAGAGCCGTTGAAAAGGATGAAAGGAGATAAGGCGATGGGACCGGATGGTATCCCAATCGAGGTGTGGAGATGCCTCGAGGACATAGCTGTAGTATGGCTAACTAAGCTGTTCAACCATATTTTTTGATCGAACAAGATGCCTGATGAGTGGAGGAGAAGTATATTGGTATCGATCTACAAGAATAAAGGGGATATTCAAAGTTGTACTAATTACTGAGGAATTAAGTTGATGAGTCATACTATGAAGCTATGGGAGAGAGTTATCGAACATCGCTTGAGAGCAATAACGCGGGTCTCTATGAATCAATTTGGTTTCATGCCTGGAAGGTCAACCATGGAAGCCATTTTCTTAATAAGACAAGTTATGGAGCGGTATAGGGAGAAGAAGAAGGACCTACACATGGTTTTTATTGACTTGGAGAAGGCTTGTGATAAAATACCAAGGAATGTTATGTGGTGGGCTTTGGACAAACATAAAGTCCCAACGAAGTACGTCGGGCTCATTAAGGACTTGTACAATAATGTTGTGACTAGAGTTTGAACAAGTGATGGAGACACGGATGACTTCTCGATTAGGATAGGACTACATCAAGGTTAGCTTTGAGCCCTTATTTGTTTGCCTTAGTGATGGATGAGGTCACAAGGGACATACAAGGGGACATCCCTTGTATGTATGCTTTTCGCGGACGATGTAGTGCTAGTTGATGAAAGCCGAACAGGAGTGAATCAAAAACTAGAGTTATGGCAGGAGACTTTAGAGTCCAAAGGTTTTAGACTCAGTAGAACTAAAACTGAGTATATGAGATGTGACTTTGGCACTACTATTCGGGAGGAGGAAGATATTAGTTTGGAAGGTCAAGTAGTGCCTAGGAAGGATACCTTTCGATATTTAGGATCAATTCTACAGAGACGGGGATATTGATGAAGATGTTAGCCATATTATCAAAGCAGGGTGGATGAAGTGGCGGCAAGCATCTGGTGTCCTATGTGACAAAAGGGTACCACAGAAGCTAAAAGGCAAGTTTTATAGGACAGCGATTAGACCTGCTATGTTGTATGGTGCAGAATGTTGGCCTACGAAAAGACGACATGTTCAACAGATAAGTGTCGCAGAAATGCGTATGTTGCGTTGGATTTGCGGTCATACAAGAAGGGATCGAGTTTGGAACGATGATATACGTGATAGATTAGGGGTAGCACCAATTGAAGAAAAGCTTGTCCAACACCGGTTGAGATGGTTCGGACATGTCCAACGGAGATCTCCAGAGGCACCGGTGCGTAGTGGAATCCTAAGCCAGGATAGTAACGTGAAGAGAGGCAGAGGAAGACCGAAGTTGACTTAGGTAGAGGCAATAAAAGAGACTTGAAAGGATGGAATATATCCAAAGACTTAGCCTTAAATAGGAGTGCTTAGAAGACAGCTATTCACGTGCCTGAACCTTGATTGCTTCTGCTGGGTTTCAACTCTAGCCTACCCCAACTTGTTTGGGACTTAAAGGTTTTGTTGTTGTTGTTGTTGTTGTTGTATAATAATGAGACAGTGTTGCTCTAGAAAATATGTACTGCTGACGATGCTGTCCTAGAAAATGTACATCTCGTGAGCCGTGAGCACATTTGGTTAGGCATTAGGTTCTGTGCAGAATCATCTTCCAAAGATTGTAGAGTGCAAAAGACACATCTGAATCCAAATCTAAAATTATTTCAACACTCTGATCCCCTCCAAAAGGCAGTCCAAGCCACCGGCGGGGCCTAGGACAACAGGTAACCCCGCTGTGGCATTACATCGAGCAAGTAGCATAGTACGTGGAAACCATTGCGCAGAAACAACAGAGCCAGCAATCTCGCCCTAAACAAACTGAGCCAGTAATCTCCATAGCAGCGTTTCATCGAACAGGTTTTGCAGCACATTGGAGGCGGCCAGCGGAATGCGTACCAAAATCGGGAAGGAGACGGTCTTCGGAGGCGCAGCTGACTCCAGAGCGGCCGCCGGTGCCACGGCGCTAACATAGTGCGGTGCGGCGGCTCCGCCAAGGCGACCCCGTCTCGGCCAACTCAAGGGGCGCGAGAAGGTGGTGCGGGGTGGCCGCAACGAGAGCATTTCTACTACAGCAATGGATAGTTTCGACTTTCGACTTTCGAGTTTTGAGTTTCGACCACGGCGCGGCTTAGAGCAGAGAGAAGGGTACCGGATAGGGACGGGCCAGGTTAGACGAACGGTTTATCTCCAGTCGAACCGGGCTGGATCCTACTAGCTCCTACTTTGGGCCTGTTGCACGTTTATCCGGCTCTGGCACTTTACCACGCTACTAGTATATTTGCCCGTGCTAACACTACGGGGTCATGAAGTTCAAAGTTAATTCTATTAAATTTGAAGTACTTCATTAAGATTCAATCAAAAACATATTTCTGTAGCTCAAAAAAATTGAAGCGATGCACGTTCACACAACATAGATGTACTTTTGTCGCAAAAGTTAGAATTCAATCTCGTTTTATAAAAATCATATAAAATGACAAATATGAATGTATTTATTCTCATACTTTTTGAAAAAATTGAGGGAATCCCAACTATTGAAACAAAGACACCTATGGGATATGGATACATCTCATATTTTTTGAGCAATCGAAATACAATTTTTTATGAGTTCTCATGACTTGCACTACATATTCCCTCCCCACCCCGCTTGTACAGAAGACATTGTCCATGTACATTGCAAATAAGATTGCAAAAGATCAATATGTGCAACCCAATGTACCAACAACAACAATTTTAATAGTTTAAAAACAAAACAATTTTAACCATGACACTGGACCACATGTATACGACACACCGGACAACAACGATAAGCTGGTACTACGTATCCTCCTCCTCCAGGATGGAACCTTAATTATAGAAGTCCGTGCCTTTCTGAAGTGGATCTTCAACTTTCAGCAAACAAACAAAAAAAATATGTGTTTGTTAGCATATCTGGATAGGAGACCACAAGCTGTTGACGTCACACGAAGAGTAGCAAGTGTAGTTCGACCTGCTTGCTTAGCTACAGAAGTATAAAACTATTAGTAATTACGAAGTGCGCTAGTAACTAATGTCGATGTTTAGAAGAATAACCTACTCGATTAACCACTAAGGTATATCTCCCACCTGAAATATTGTACCACACACTAAATAAAAAGTTAGAAGCCAAGATTCATATGCATTCTCTCTTATACTTCAACATCTACCATGTTTTAGGTTTATGTCAGCTATTGGTTGATCCTAGATCAATACCTAGCTGCTAGCTCATAGTGGGTGAGTGAAAACAAAAGTTAAGAGTATAATAAAGGACAAATAACAGTTTGGAGAACGTAGCTATAAACATTGTTTATATCCACTGCCAACATCACAAAATATTTATGGTACTATTATGAATAACAGTGGCAGGAAAAGAGTTTTAGAATCCAACCTATGGGTTTTGGCTTAAAGATAAATTCAATAACTTTTGAAGACATGATAAGCCTCCCAGCGTTATAACTAGCAATATCATTGGCAATTAGGAGCAATTTCTGCAATATAAAATTAAGCCATGTATGTGCAATTATAGTTCCTTCATGAAGGAGAAAAATAACCCAAATCACTTTGTAGAAAAGAATGCTTTTGGATGTGGGCATATACCTTGACCTGCTTTTGAACATCCTGATGTAGTCTAAGGCCAGATCCAGCATGTCGGCAGTGTTGGTTTGCTGCAGTCATCAATAAAACCAGGCGCACAATAACCGGTCATCAGTTTGTCTACCTTGCGCTATTCTGTTCAACTGTTGGGCATGAGCTCCTGCCGCTTCCGTATCCGCATAGAGCTTCGCGACCGCGGTGCGGCGCCGGCGTGCGGGGTCCTTCACGCTTGTCGGCTTCTCTTGAACATTCTCGTGCGCTCCGAGCCGCTTCGAGATGATGTCATCTGTCGATTTGCGCCGCTTTGAGTTTCGTGGGCCTTTCTCCGTGGCGGAGAATCGCAAGGAGCTTTATCACGGGCCGGCTATATTGGGCCTAACCGGGTGGCGGTGAACAATGAAACAATGTAGGCCATTAAGTGTTACCCAATTACAAGCCCATGATGAAGCCAGTTACAAGGCTTGTTATTGGGTTGCACAAGGCCAGCGAGTTAGCGCCAATCTTCCGGTCAGAAGTCCGAACTGTAGCTGGGCCACCTAGAGGCGGATGGGCATAGGCCGCAGCTGAATGCTGTCCTTCGTCTAGCCCACATACGCCTGTCAGTTGTTAAGCCTCATCACGGGTTTCTTTTTTTCTTCCTTGGAATCACAACATATGTTATAGTTTTCATATACGTTATTTACTTTCATACGTTATATTTTCACATACGTCATACGTATTTGCGAAGAAGAACAGCAGCATAATTAACTTTGAGGAGGGTCTTTTGTTCTTTTTCTTTTTTGCCCATACGTTTTTCTTTTATATATATATATATTTTTCTACTTTCTCCGTCCTATAATATAGTGTACCGAAACATTAAAACTATATCAAATATAAAGCATTTTAGAGGACATGAGATAATTTTGTATTAAGTAATGGCATAAATTTGATAGATATTATATCGTTACTTGCTATTTATGAACCAATCTCCATTAATCACACCGATTATGTCACAAAATCGACCAATTTATAAGAGCACAAGTACAAAAACAATCGCCGAAACGATCAAATTCTCGCACTTGAGCCCATATAAACCCGGTAGTCAACTGAAATCTCGAATGATTTCAAACCAACTTGCATACAATCAAGATCACAATAATTCAACATAACATATCGTACGTTACAACATTTTCGCAGATGTTTGCAAATAGATTACATCACCTCAGAGTCATCGTTATTACAAAACAAGTCTTGTAAAGTACGCGGAAGCAAATAATTTAACTTACACACCCGAGTTCAAATACAAATACTGGTTCGCTGATCACAACCCGCAAAAGCATTCAGATAAGAGAAACAGAGATCATGCCCATGATCTAGTCTTCATCACCCGCCGGGTGGAGACAATACTTACAGAATATCTGCAACAAGAGGAAATAAACCCTGAGTACGAGAATGTACTCAGCTATACATACCCGTCGAAAACCAAAACAAATGACACCAAGGATTATGCATAGCTTAATTTAGTGGATCTGGCTGACACTTTCTTTTTGCGGAAAAGCATAAGTAATAATGATCAACTCTTAACCTGAACTAGCAGTGACTTTTAGCCATTAACATGTCATCTATATTAGCACATGTACTAAGCAATCATTTGATTAAGATGCAAACATTAATAACCATATCAGGTATAAATCATGGCAACATTATTATCATCACCCATTTAACCATATCGTTAAATTAATTGAATCTACATTGCCGCTGCTCAGTCAAGTTCTCACTATTCGGGAGAGACGGCGATTCGAATCGATTCCTATCTAGCTGGAGGGGTATTCCTAACACAAACCTTGCTTCCCCCGTCAGGGTCGCCAACAAGTCACCGTTGGTATAATTCAGAAGTCGCGAGTTCGAACAGTGCTGCAAAATCAGAGAACCACTCTGCCATGAGTGCTCGGTGACTTAACCCGCCCTTGGGCTTACGCCAATGGCTCCCTGCACATCCTTACTTCCATCCAGATTGTGGACCCCTGCTCGCGTCCCCGTCCTGAATCGAGCTACCAGGCTTCGCGGTCGGAACGACTTATCCGGCCAGCTAAGTGTTAGGCTGCGTTCAACATGACATAAGGACGTACAGCGTATCGGTCCTTAAATGACTCAGATGGAATCACTATGTCCAAACCTACACAAGACTCCACCCGGTCTTAATTCATTATTAACATGGTTCTTTTCCACGATAGTAAATATATCCAACCATGATCCATGTGATAGAACCGCCCAATTTATACAAGATCAAGTATGGCTGTCCCCGCTAACACGTTGACACGCACATACTTTCACTTATATAAACCTGGTAGTCCGCCGAGTGTCCCGAAGGACCTCGGGAATCAACATCATAACCAAGATCACGCGATCAAGCAAATACACATCACATACGTAGAGTTGCAGTGAAAATAATATTACAAATGGGTTCACAAATAAAAGTACAAGTTTGGGTTTCAAAACCGCTTAGTGAAAACAACATAGCTTTCAAATGATTACATTAATATAAGTTCCAAATATATTGCTAGCATAAGTGACATCATCCGACAAAAGTATATAGATGAGAAGTAAGTATAGAATCACCGAGCCCACCGACGGTTAGGCACCATCTTCAATAGGCTGAGAACTTCACCTGCAATATGGTGGGATAAACCCTGAGTACTCGAATGTACTCAGCCAGACTTACCCGTCGGAAACTAAAACAAATGACACCAAGGATCATGCATAGCTTAATTTAGTGGATCAGGCTGGACAACCTTTTTGCATAAAAGCTTGAGTAACCATTAGCATTATTCACCTGTACTAGCAGTGACTTTTAGCCACTACCTACCATCTATATTAGCACATGTACTAATCAATCACTTGATTAACCAATAACATTCAGTTATCAACTTAGATTTAGCATATCCCATACCATCCAGATAACCATCAGTGTTCTATCATAATTACTACGATGTTGTAGCTCGAGTCAAGTGCTCACTATCCAGGAGCGATGGCAATTCGAATCGATTCCTAACCAGCTGGTGATTTATTCCTCACACAAACCACACTCACCGATCAAGTGAGCTACAGGTCACTAATGACACTTTCCAAGTAGCCGCGGGATAACAGACATGGACCGCACTACCCAGGGACCGCCCGATAGCTAGGACGCACCTTGGGCTCACTCTTCGCGTCCCCGTCATACCCCCTTCAGCACCAGTCTGCCAATCCGAGTTTATCCTAGCTCGAATAGTGTCACTAGCTTCGCGGTCGAAAGGTACTTTATTCGGCCAGCTAAATGTGAGGCATACGTTCAACATGACAAGAGGGACGAGCAACGATCGGTCCTTAATCGACACAGACGGAAAACTAACAGCACCCCAGAACCCTGTCTGGTTGCCTCCAACTTTTTCGTCAGGTCTCCAATTATCCATCACACATGGTTAATTCTAGGATATCATTCTTTCCATAGCTAAATTCTTCTAGTAACCACCTATAAATGTAGGTGACCGGAAATCACCGATCGCTACCGGCCTAAGCAAGGCTAAGCAGTTATTCGATCCCGGCCTAACAGGGTAAAAATGTAATAAGGTAGGCAAGGATAGTAATAAATGCATCAACGGTTTCAATCAACTCCTACAACTTAATGCAACAATATATAAACTCATATATAGAAAGAATTACTTTTATAAAGTATGAGACTTAGAATGGTCCGGGGCTTGCCTGGGATCCCACACTGAGTCAGTGTTAGTTAGACGACACTCGTTAAGTGAGCATCTCCCGTCCTAGCATTTGTCTAGTCCTTCCACCTTCGGGATAGGTCCACCATACACCGTCTTTGGGTTCGGCTCCAACATCACGCCCTTCACGTGGTTCATCTAGCGCCTCTAGATGAGATGCAAGATGCAAGTGCATGAATATGAAGAATAGTACCATGAGATGCATCACAAAATAGCAAGCAAGACAAGCATAGTTTACACTAACACACTTAAGTACTTTGCGATGCTTAACTTAAACATCACACAATCTATCATGCTAAGATGGCAAAGAAGACGACAACACCAAGCATGACACAAGTTTCCCAAGATCTCAGGTGCTCTAACTCAGTCATCATTCAAGGCATAAGTCACACTTAACAATATACAAGCAAACACTATAATTGGAATCTGCCAATTTCTGGATATGCAAACAGTAGCTATAAGATTTAGCTATAACTGGAGTTACAAAAATCCAAATGACTTGCAAAAAGACATTTTGGAAAGCTTATGAAATTATCTACATTTCATCTATAACCATCACAGCATGATTCCCAAGTTAAGTAGGTTGAAATTATACCTTTACATAAACTAGTTCATACAAAACAGAGAGCAACAAATCCTATATTCTAACTTTAAACAGTTGTAACTCAAACACTACTCAGCCAAATGATACCAAATTTTAACAGCAGCTAGATACATAAATTATCTACAACTTTTGTATAAACAAGTTTCACAACAAAGCACATTATCATGAAGAACTTTGCTAGGTTCCCAGATCTGTCCATAAACCACATCGGCAAGAAAATAATTATTAACTTATGTTGCAAACACATAATTGGGCAAAACCAGCTTTACTAGCATTTCACACATGACTAAAGAACACTAGAAAACCTAGTATCCATGACCAAATAAATTCTTTTAATGCATTTCTTAATTTATTTTAGATAACAAGGTGACTTAATGAACATATACCAAAAGTGCACAATAACTTCTACAAAAATTACAGTGGCTCACATATACTCTCAATAGTCTAATGTACAAATTTTACTCCATTTGAATATGTATAGCAACCTCTATGAAAAGGACAAGTTGCTAAAGCAAGAAATCACGTGAGAGAAAGATATACCAATAACTCACTCATGCAGCAACCAATGACCATGAAATTTTTACCACACATCAAACATCACATGAGTAGCATGCCACAAAAATTTCACTTCATTTGGAGCCCTACAACTGCAGTTATGAAAAAGACAAATACAACTAGAATTGAAAACCTAGATGCATAAATCCATTTTCACAGCTAAAACTTTAAACTAAAACCTGAAATATTATAGATCTACTGCATAGAAAATTTCACAAGGATTCCAAAAAATCCTCATTTGCTATTTTACAAATTTCCTATGATGTATTATGATTTTCTAAACTTTCAGCCGATTTAAAACAAATAGGTCCCTAGGAGCACTATTCCTATGAGTCTATAACATTGCAGATAGGACCCTCCCTTTCTCCTAATTGTTGCGCGAAGCCCTCCACGTGAATCAAAGCAGAGGAGGCCGTCGGAGGCTTGCGGTGCCGGCTAGAGGAGGCTTCTCGGCGGCGGTGGAGTGGCACGGCGATAGGTCGTCCCAGCGGTGAAGCAAGGCCGGAGTGGGGCCGCTCCGCGTGCAGCACGGCGCGATGAAGGTGGTGGTGGCTGCCATGCGGCCCAAGGAGGCGTGGAGGCACGAAAGCTAGCGGCGGCCGCGGAAGCTGGCACGGGCGGCCATGGCTGTCGGGCAGCATGCGTAGCAGCGGCACGGTGAGGGTAGCGGCGCGGTCGGCAAAGTGGCGTGGGATGAGGGAGGAGGCGACGGTGGAGCTTGGCTTGGGGCGAGCACTAGCATAGCAGGGGGCTCTACTCTGTCCCGGCCATGGCGAGCGAGAGCATGAGAGACAGAGCGAGAGAAAGAGACTGAGGGAGCAGCGCTCGGCTTCCGTTTACTCAGACATGGGGGCGAGGTGGCACGCATACAGGCACGAGGGCAGGCGAGGTGTCAAGCGAGGCGAGCCGAGGGAGCCACGTGGCGTTGAGCCCCTGCGCACTATCGGCATGACGAGCTCCAGCTTGAAATCAACTACGAAGCTAACAATACCACTGCGAAAATACGCCGAAACCTCAATCTCCCTCCCTATTCTAATTCCCAAAACGAGCAATGAAAAGCTAAGCCAATCACACCATGTGATAGAGCTATAAGAGTACTACATCATTGCTTAAAGGAGTTTGCCCAAATTCAAAATGGTTTGCAAACTAATATTCGCCAAATATGGGTACATTGAAACTGAAATCAGCTCCAACACTTAGCCAAATTTGCGAAGTCCAAAAACAGCAGCAGATTGCAACTTTGAGCCTCTGTTTGACTTATTTCCATGCTGAACTAGGGTATGCTCCAAAAACAAAGTTTGTTGTACATAACATGGACTACAACTTTTATTTAGGGTCCAACATCAAAGCTTGTATAGAACCTACAGTTCTACTTTGACCAAGGTAGGATCACGATAAAGCTTATATTATCCTTTTTGATCCATTGGAGCATTTTCTTGGCATTTGCCCATCATGAACCTTTCATGACTTTTGTTGTAGAGTTCATCTAGAGTCATTTGGCAAGGTTGCAAGGTTTGGTTGATGACCTACATTTCCATTCACTTAATAGTGCAATTCAAGCACTTAGTAAAGCCATTCCAATAAGGATATAACTTATCATTTCATGTGACTTTGATTCTAAACTTCATGAAACTTTTCCAGTGACCCATATAGATGGGTATTGATGTGAGACATATGAAGATATTCCAATAACACCAGCCAAGCATATATCTTGAAAAGGGCCTATATGTAAAGCAAGGGTGCAATATCCGAGTTTAGGTTGGGGCTCATTTCCATAGGTTTGACCTTGACATCTTCATCATCACTTAATCTGTCATGTTTGAGCTCAAACCCACTGCTTAACTGGTGACAAACACCCAGGGTGTTACAATCCACCTCATCCTAAAGCTCGCAGGTGACAGGAAATCACCTGACTTCTACTGCACTAAGCATGACTAAGCATTTAACCCGTTCCTGAACTTAATAGGATTCCAGTGCGATATCTGGACAAGGATGGATATAATGCAACAATTGGTTCCAACCAATTCCTATACTTAATACAGCATCAACGAATAAAAGATACTCAATGTATTTGTAAAAACATAGGAGGCTTAATATGCTCCGGGGCTTGCCTTTCAGGAAAGAGGAAGGACGGTGGTCAGGGCACTCGGGCAACTCCTCCTCGGCGGCTGCTTCGTCGGCTTCCTGCACCTCGGGCTCCTCCTCCTGGTTGGATCCCTCGAACTCCAGCAGCGTCACTCCCTCCAGCACACCTATTGCATGTATGTGCATGATAAATATCATGGATGCACATGAACGAAGTTAGGGATGCTCGGGGAATGCACATGCTCACTGCAGTCCGCATATTCCACTTAAGCTCTATTCAAATCACTTTAACTTACCAAGTTTATACAACCTAATGTACAATTGCTCATCTTCAGTTAAGGACCTAGCACCTGCACCTAAGCATGTTCTCAAGTTAGGCTAGCCCCTAAAAAATCAACGAGAACATTACAACAAGCATACACTCAAGCATTTGTATTTCAGCAAAATGGAGACTATATAGTGGTACAGTAAACTGGCCATAACTGGAGATTTAGAAATCCAAATGACATGCAACAAGACAATTTAGAAAGCTTATGAAATTGTCTACAATTCATTTTCAGACCTCAAAGCATGATTCCAACCTTTACCAGGTCAAACTCTTTAATCAACAGATATCTATCTTAACAAGACAGAGAACCGGCAAAGCTGTGATCAACTTTAAACGACTATAACTCCTAAACTATTAGGCCAAATGCCACCAAATTTTGACAAGAGCTAGATACATCAGTTATCGACAACTTTTGTATTCACCACATTCATAGCAAACCAAATTATCATGGGGAACTTTGTAAAGTCCCCAGAACTATCCAGAAGGACATAATGCAAACAAAATAATTATTAACTTATGATGTAAACACATAATTGGACAAAACTAACTTTACTCACTTATTACACATATCACAAGAACACCAGAAAGTAGGGTGTTCATCACCAAAACATTTCTTTTTAATACCTTTCTTAATTTATTGAATTAATTAGAGGAAATGGTAAACATATATGAAAACTACACCATTAAATCTACAAACATTACAGTGGGTACTTCATGCTCTAAGTAGACAACTATAAAAATTTCACACCATTTGAGCAAGTATAACAGCCTACACAAAAATGATAAGACATAATGGCTTAAAATGACATAATTAGGAAACCTTAGTGAAAAGTGTCAAGCAATTGATTTCATATTTTTCCTAGCATCCTTAAGGTACTAGGATACTCCCCACAAAATTTCATGGTCATAGGATTCCTAGATAATTTACAAAAATTCACACAAGTATCAATCAATGATAAAAGGAAAATCTATAACTCCAAACCCATACATGCAATGACTCTCAAATTTTTACTAGAGCTTCTACTAAGCAAGAATAGCTCACCCACAAAATTTCATAATTTTTGGAGCACATAAACTCAAGGTATAATTTAAACAAGTTTGCATACATTTAAAAATACATTTCAAGTTCCTATTTTATTCATACAAAATTTCCACTTCAAGTGCTCATGTCATATTTTTCTTAAATACTAGACTTTACTGTGATTCTACCAAAATTTGAATCACACCATTTGGATCTACCAATTTAGAGATACATAATTCACAAAACAGCATTCAAATCTGCAAATTTGAACTATCCTACAACTAAACTGTCACTGACGCGTGGGACCCGTGTGTCAGCCGACCCCACTTGTCAGCGACACCAAAACAGGGGAGGCGGCTTGCGATGGCGTGGCAGTGGCCTAGCTCATCGACAGCGAGGATTCCAGCAACACCGAGGGCACCTACAGGATCTACGTGACAAGACGCGTCGAAAGATGCTACCAGCAAGGCCTAAGGCTAACCGGAGGTAGCTCGTCGCCGGTGAAGGCGGCACGGCGGAGCTTCGGCGCGAGGTACAGACGATGGCGAGCCCCCAATGCCCCACCTGAGCTCGGTACGAGCTTCATGGGGTCACCACAGAGCTAACCAAGCGAAGAAAGGAGGACGAGAGGGTCCCGGTGGTGGTTGGCCGCGGTGAGCTCCTATCCGGTGAGGTGCGGCCATGGAGACGGTGTTGGAAAAACAGCAAATGGCCCTCACCTATGGCTCAGATGGCTCGGCTAGAAGGTCGACGAGGTAGAGGAGGGCACAGCGGAGTTGTGGTCAAGCTAGAGGTCATGTTTTTGCGGCGGTGAGCGAGCTAGGCGAAGGTAGAGCTCACTTGGCAATGGCGGAACGGTGGTGCGCTGCTGCGGCGAGTGGGGAAGGCGGAGGAAAACGAGAAATGAACTTGTGAGCCGGTCGGGCAGGCGGGCGTGGGTTCAAGCAGTGGCCAGCAGCGCCAGGACGGCTGTGGTGCATGGCCTGCGCGGTCAGGTGGCCGGCGACGGGTGTCCTCCATGCGGCAGTTGTTTTCTGAAACCGATCAGTTACTGTAGCTCTGATTCAGTCCTGACAATGATGCTTGACAGCGTTACTTGATGGCCCTTCTTCTCCTAATCCGTTGGTCATCAGTGAAAACAGTCAAGATACAAGTTGTAGCCCTAAGTACCAGCTACAATTCATATTAAAGGATGAAGACCTAATTCTCAATGGATCATGAGTTATATCAAGCCAAAGTTAGCTCGATCAAACTGACATTGCATTTTAGACTTAGAAAATTTTCTAAGTGTTGAATCAGCCCTCAACACTGACTTGTGGGCCCTTTTTGAGCATGTTGTGCACATTTTCATGACTTGGCTTCTAAACAATGTTTGTTCCTTATAAAATTTGCTACAACTTTGCTTTAGGTTGCTTAGACATACAAACACTCTAAGGTACACTTTTTAAACAGTCAAACAAAAGAGTTTAGGAGTCAAAACAAGTCAAACCACTATTTGAAATCATAATTAGGCAACATGAACAATATTCCAAATGACATTCTAAGTGTCACTAAGTTGTTTAAGAGAATTATTAGCCACACCACACATTGGTCACACAAGAATCAAGCATTGTATGTACAGAAACAATAAAAAACCAATGAAATGTTACATTTGTTTCATAGTCATGTTTCACATGTTTCATGATCTTGTTGCATAGTACTAACTAACTATGTTTCACTAAAGTGAGTTGCACATGTTGCACTTGAGTGTTGCACACTATTCATTTCCTAAAACAAGCACACATGAAATATAACGATATGTTGCAATGTTTCGAAAACATGTTTCATGCAATACAAGCTCATGAATGGATGAATGATGCTCATGTTCATGAAATGCAAGTGCAAATGTGAAAGCCAAACACCTAGGGTGTTATAGCCCTCCCCCCTTATAAAAATCTCATCCTGAGATTTGACAAGCATACCATTGTTGATAGAATTCCTTATAACCGTCCCTCAAATAATCTTCTCTTTCCCACATTGCATCGCGTTCACTACCCTGATTACTCCACATGACTTTGTAAAACTTGACCACCCGACTCCGAGTCACTCGTTCATGAGTGTCAATTACTCGGACCGACTTTTCTTCAAAGGTCAAATCTGATTTTAACTCGATATCCCCCAATGAAACTCTCTCTTTAGGGACGCGAAGACATTTCTTCAATTGGGATACATGAAAGACATTGAAGATAGCACTCATCTCAAGAGGTAATTGGATCTTGTATGCTACCTTACCACTTTGTCCAATGATTTCAAACGGACCAACATATCTCAGCGCAAGCTTTCGCTTCACACCAAAGCGTTGGACACTCTTCATAGGTGAGACTTTCAGATAAACGAAGTCTCCAACTACGAACTCAATAGATTTTCTACGTCGATCAGCATAACTTTTCTACCTAGCTTGAGCTGCGGCCATATGGGTTTGGATAGTACGGACTTGTTCTTCAGCTTCTTGAACAAAATCAATTCCATAATACCTCCTTTCACCGGCTTCTACCCAATTCAATGGGGTTCTACACTTTCAGCCATACAAAGCTTCAAACGACGCCATCTTGATACTCTCTTGATAACTATTATTGTACAAGAATTCAGCTAGGGACAACCATTTTTCCCATAAACCCTTAGCCGAGATGACACATGCTCTCAACATATCTTCTAAGATTTGATTCACTCGTTCAGTTTGTCCATTGGTTTGAGGATGATAGGCAGAACTTCTTACTAACTTAGTTCCTAATAATCCGTGTAAGTGCTCCCAAAAGCGAGTAGTGAACTGTGGTCCTCTATCCGAGATAATAGTACGAGGTATCCCATGAAGTCGGACTATCTGATTAAAATACAACTCCACATAGTCAGTTGGACGGAAATCTATGCGAATAGGAATGAAGTGTGCAGACTTGGTCAGACGGTCTACAATCACCCAAATGGAGTTAAATTTCCTCTGAGTAGTAGGGAGTCCAACTATAAAATCCATACTTATTTCCTCCCATTTCCAACCTAGAATAGAGAGTGGCTGAAGTAAACCAGCTTTCATGTGCACAGCTTTGACTCGACAACAAGTGTCACACCTAGCCACATAAGCGGCTATCTCTTTCTTCATTTTGGTCCACCAAAAGCGAGGCTTCAAATCATGATACATTTTGCTACTACCAGGATGAATAGATAATTTAGAGGAATGGGCTTCGGATATGATTTGATTTCTAAGTTCTCTATCCTTCAGAACCACCAACCTATCCTTGAACCACAACACGTCATTCTCATCTTCGCAAAAATATGTGGTTTCTTGCTCTTTCATCTTGCGCTTGATGTGGAACACACCTGCATCTGTCTTCTGCAGCTCGATAATTCGACTCTGTAGAGTACAACTAACAATGATGTTGTAAAGGACTGCAGGATGAAGGAGTTTTGACAAATGGACATCACTCTCAATCAACAAGTGGCAATGAGATTTCCTGCTTAAGGCATCCGCTACGACATTTGCCTTGCTACGGTGATAGTGCACTTGGAGGTTATAATCCTTAATTAACTCGAGCCATCTTCTCTTACGCATATTCAACTCTGGTTGAGTGAAGATGTATTTAAGACTTTTATGATTAGTGTAGATGTTGCACACATTACCGAGCAAATAATGTCTTCAAGCCTTCAAAGCATGAACAACTGCAGCGAGTTCCAAGTCATGCGTGGGATAATTCACTTCATGCTTCCGAAGTTGGCGAGAGGTATAAGCAATGACTATACCCTCTTGCATAAGAACACCTCCTAAACCTATACCTGATGCATCACAGAACACATCAAAAGGTTTCTCGATATCCGGTTGTGCTAAAACCGGAGCCGACGTTAGAAGAGTTCATAGGGTGTGGAAAGCCACCACACACTCAGGAGTCTAGATAAACTTCATGTCTTTTTGCAGCAACCGAGTCATAGGCTTGGCTATTTTAGAGAAATCCAGGATGAAGCGACGATAATAGCCAGCCAACCCTAGAAAACTCTGAACCTCGTGCATCGAGATTGGAGCCTTCCAGTTCAACACTTCTTGCACCTTGGTGGGATCAACCATAATTCCACCATCGGACAACACGTGTCCAAGAAAAGGTACCTCACAAAGCCAAAATTCACACTTGCTGAACTTTGCATAAAGCTGGTGTTCCCGCAATCTAGTGAGAACCACCCACAAATGTTTAACATGATCTTCTTCTTTCTCAGAATAGACCAAGATATCATCTATAAATACCACCACAAATTTATCCAACTCGGGCATAAACACCGAATTCATCAGATACATAAAATGTACGGGGGCGTTGGTCAATCCAAAAGACATAACAAGGTACTCATATAGACCATATCTTGTAGAGAATGCAGTTTTTGGAACATCCTCAGGCCAAATTTTGATTTGATGATAACCAGATCTCAAATCAATCTTGGAAAAGACTTTTGCTTTAGATAACTGATTGAATAAGATATCTATGCGTGGCAGAGGGTACTTATTATTGATTGTAACTGCATTCAAGGGTCTATAATCTACACACATGCATAGTGATTGATCCTTCTTCTTTACAAAGATAGCTGGGCACCCCCACGGAGATGAACTAGGACGGATAAGGCCTTTCTTTAGAAGTTCATTCAACTGGGTCTTAAGTTCGGCTAGTTTATTGGGAGGCATCCTATATGGCCTTCTAGAGATGGGCGTTGTACCAGGAAGCAACTCTATCTTGAACTCCACTTCTCGATCCAGGGGCAATCCAGGCAAATCATCGGGAAAAACATCCAAAAAGTCACACACGACAGGGATATCTGCCAAAGACTTTGCTTGCACCACATTAGTCGTGCAAGAAAGATTGATGTCCCTAGGTAGCTATACTAGAAAACCCTCTTGATTACCCAGATCTCTGAGCATGACTACTCTAGTCGATGTATCAATAAGCACTCCATGACAGCTGGCATCAGAGCTAGATTCAACATTAAACATGTATTACGGCTATTTAAAACAAAAGCTTTTGTTGTGAAAACGGTTTTTCAACTTATAGTTATATGTAAGTGTTCAAAAATCAAAAATTTTATGGTGTACCGGTGATCACATCCCTTGTAGCCCACTTAAGGACTTCTAGGTGGCTTGTATATAATTACTAACTTGGGGGAAATTGGTTGTTTCTATTTCGTCGTCCATGCAGCGTGATATTACATGGGTGCCATTCGCTTGAATGGTAATGTATGGATCAATTGCCTCTACGCTAAGGTAAGTGTGAGTTGCGAGAGCATGACCGTCCAATCGTCGGTCTAGGGGAGAGCTAGTTGTGGTTACTAGAGTATTTATATGTTGCGTACATGTATATATGAAGGTACTTAATTGTGGGTACATCTGTCGGGTAGTTTGGATACCGAAGTATATATATCTGTGGATGTATATATGGAGAATATCTTAGTTACTACTTGTGTTATTAGCATTATATCTTGTTGGGTTGGGCTGCAATAAAGTTTTCTGTAGGTACGCTAACAATACACCGTGTAGATCGACTAGTTACCGCTAATTGAGAGAACATATGTATGCCACCGTATATTCTGCTAAAACTTGAATTTTTTAGGTTTGTGAGGACGTACGGAACGAGCATGCATCATATTCCCTCATGGCATTCATATTGCATTACTCCTTCCCTTATAATTGCTTATCCCAAGTATTAAGTGCAATCTCTCAGCAAAATAATCCTCTCACATGAGTTGCATCCCTTTTTGATACAGATGGCCGCGCCCATGTTTCCTACTGGTAGCAGCACCTTTTTGGACCAGTTCGGTACTCCCATCTTGCTCTGGAGGGTGCTCAGTTCAGTTGGGTACCCGGAGGCACCCCGCTACATGTGGAGGCAGGTGGTACCATTGGGGAATGTACCATGGTACGTCGTGACCTTTATAGTGCCACAAAACCCCACAAGACCGTTGTGGCATGGGTGGAGCATTGAGAATGATGGGCAAAGCCCATGGGAAGTCGCTCAGGTTGCTGCCCTTGATGTGCTGATGGATATAGCACAGAGCTTCGGGGATGAGTTAGTGGGTGGACCAGCTTCATCCATTCCCCGAGTGGCTCCTACTGAGGCTGAGTGGACTCAGGACATTGGCCAGGCCTTGGTTCGAGGCCGTGGTGAACGTGTATAGAGTGACAATGCTGGAATGAGTGCTATGATGGCAGTCTTGAAGCTTTGTCGAGTCAGGCAAAACACCCTTTCCAGTGTGCTAGATGAAGCTGGTAAGGCAATGGCAGCTCAGCACAAGTTCTGGTTGCGTGCCTGCAAATATCACCATAGGGCGGATGCATGTGGGAGAGCTCAACAAGAAGTTGATGAGATTCATGGTATTGCAAATTACCGCCTGCAACAGTGGGGTCAAACAGCACGTGAGAGAGACAAGCTTCATAACCAGCTGATGAACCTCACTATTGAGAGAGATGAGGCAGCACAAGAGTTGGATCGTGTGACCTGTCATAGAGATGCAGCTTTAGAGTTAGCAAAAAAAAGATGTCAGGGTTGGATTATGGCTAACCAAAATGCTTTCCACAGGGAGCAAGAACTCCAAGAACGGCTTGAAGAGCTTCAGGTTGAGCACCATCAACTGAACAACCGTCTGTTTCCTATTCCTCACCCCATACTGAGGTATCCTAATGTGGGTGGACCTCAAGTGATTGAGGCCGATGAGGAAGAGAGGACGTGCAGATGGATGACAATGCAGCTAAGCCTGCAGATAAAGAAGAAGAGGAAGACCCAGAAGAAGTCCAAGGTGTCTCCGATGTGGACAGCGATCACTTCGATGAGTAGTTAGTTAGCAAGTCTCACTAGTTTAAGCTTTTGCAGTCATTGATGTAATGGACTTAAGTACGATGACTAATGTTGGATGTACCTTTTTAATGTGAACTTGGCATGTAATGTACTTTAATTCGCTCCCTTCGGGATGCGTACCTTGATGGTTAAGTTTAAAACTTGTCATGTTGGAATGCACTGCGTATGGCGCTAGTAAGCTGATTGATGATGTGGCGATTGGAGAATGAATTATTGCCTCTGTTTATTGTATGAAGTTTTCATTCTCGCCAGTAAATTCAGTTTGGCGCAATTACATTGTTCCTCTCCAATGTGCTAACATCATCAATAATTACTGGTTACGCATGGTTGTAGATGCCTCGTACTCGTTCCACTGGTGTGGCTGGTGATGACCTTCCACCGCCACCACCACCCACACCAACGAAATTGATGGCAATTCTTGTGAAAGGATAGCGTACTATGGCTGAGGCTCTCCGCACGATTGCAAATCGTGATGGTCGTGGTGGACCAGAACCAAATCAATACAGTGACTTTAAAGATTTCCTT
Source organism: Miscanthus floridulus (assembly GCF_019320115.1). NCBI lineage: Eukaryota > Viridiplantae > Streptophyta > Magnoliopsida > Poales > Poaceae > Miscanthus > Miscanthus floridulus. The sequence continues at coordinate 6,574 of NW_027097094.1, read as the reverse complement.
GACACGAAACCCCTGATCTTCAAGGAGGCTGAGGAGCCCCTACAAGCTGATGAATGGTTGAATACTCTCGAGCAGAAGTTCCGTCTGCTCCGCCTGACTGAGGTGCTGAAGACTGAGTATGCATCTCACCAACTGCATGGGCCGGCTGGTATTTGGTGGAGTCATTATCGGTCCACTATGCCCGCTAATGCCCAAATCACTTGGGATCAGTTCAAGTCTGCTTTCAGGGGAAATTACATTCCTCCTGGTCTCATGGCAATCAAGCATACTGAGTTCATGAAGCTGACCCAGGGGAACAAGAGCTTGAATGAATACCTGCAGGCTTTCAATAACCTTGCAAGGTATGCTACCGAGTTCGTTGACACTGATGCCAAAAAGATTGCTAGTTTCAAACGGGGACTTAGCCCCAAATTGATGAAGACCATGGGAAATTGCAAGTGCGCTCATTTTAATGAGTTTGTAAGTGATGCTCTATCGCAAGAGAACAACAATGCTATATATGCTGCTTCGAAGAATCGTAAGAGGGCCTATGAGACGGGTGCCTCATAATCCAAGGCTCCAGTCACACAAAGGGCTCCATTCCGCCCTCCAGCATCAGCCGCTAAGTTCCGCCTACCGATGAAGAAAAATCCAGGCAAGACTGGGTTTCGCAAGGGGTTTACGGTTGCTCTTTCCAAGGACACTACCAGTCAAGGCAGTTCCAATGTTCCGCCAAGCAACATGCCGTGCTGGAACTACAACAAGCCAGACCACTGGTCGAGGAAGTGTCCTTACCCCAAGAAGAATAACTACCAATAGCGTCTAATTAGGAAATGAAGTAAGGGTATATTTGTCTTTTGTATTCTTCATTAGTTTGTCCAAAATCTTTAGAATACACTATATTATATATCTAGAATACACTATACTCCTTCCGTAAAAAAAGACGTTATGGGATGTGTGCTGGTTAAATTTAATTTTTCTCAAGTATGATTAGCTTTATAGAAAATATTGACAACATTTATATCACTAAATAAATTTATTATAGAAATATATTCCATGATTTATCTAATGATAAAAATTATGCAATATAAATATTAATATTTTTTATATATAATTAGTCAAAGTTAAAAATGTTTGACTTCTCAAGAAGTGAGAATGATATCTTTGTTGGACGGAGGGAGTAGTTTTATTTCCATTTTACCTATTTACTTTTGATCATTATTTCCTTTTTTTAGAGACAAAAAGCAATGTTGAGACTTGCTTCTATTCTTAGTTGGATATAGATGCGGAACTATAGTTATTTTTTTTTGTCAACCTCTCTAAAATATGTATGAGAAAATTGGCTAAAATTAAAATATTTTGACTTAGAGTAAACTAAATAGCCTTAGGCTCCGGATCCTTGGAATTGAATTTATTTTAATAAGTGTAATTTAGACACATATTAATTATGCTAATATGGTTTTATATGGATTATATTTGTATATTGTCGTTGGTTATATGAGAGAGATACTCATGTGTTGTATTTTTACTGTAGGAGAGCGAGTTGAAGAACGTGTTATAAATTGCAAAGTAGAAACATAGAATGGTGATATATAGAATCAATTTCTATATCCCACCCTATAAAATTGAGATAGAATTATATGTAAACTTTGAAAAGTAGTGGAATGTTAAATTTTCAAACCAAATAACATAATTTATTAAGTGGATTCCAAATAAAAAGATCCAAACAATCCCTTATATTTTTTTATTGAAGGAAGTAATACTTACAAGAGAACATAAACGAAATGGCGGTGTCTGCAACCTACCCTGGAGCATTTTTAGCAATTTTGATTGGATGGTTAGTTACGTGATACTGATATTTAACAGCAACACTTTCCTATACTAGCCAGTAAAATTGCAAAATAGAAAGGTGTTTGGCGCCTTTACTAGCACGTACATGCTTGATGTGGATAGTCAATCGTTCATCACATCGCCCAGTACATCAAACCCTTCTCGAAGACTTGCTAGTTTACCCTTCTTCAAACGAGCTATTTAATTGCGAGTCAAAGATTAGGTGAGCGCACGTTAACCTGCTGTCTGATGTGCAAGTAATACTCAGACAGACTGAGACCACCCTTTAATTTCCGCCGCCTATAGCAAAACAGTCCAATTGATCACCGAGCAAACAAGCGATTCTGGTGATTAATCGATTCCATGCTTGCTGAAACTACTGGTCCCGAGAAAATAATGTAAGTCTTGTAGCCAGACACGACACCCAGACCTGGACACCTGGTAGGGCTCGACCGAGGGCACTGGCATTACGCCATTACCTGAAAAAACGGCGTGCGATGCTCATTTGCCAGAATTCCAACTGTCAAGTTGGCCAGAATTACATTGGATCAAGGAGTAGCATTGAAAGTGCAATTAAGCTCTAATTATGGATTTTGATGATAATAACCACGTAATTAAAGAACTAATGAGATTTATCGAGATGACAAGCAGAGAATTTATCTTTGATGATGCTACACGAAATGGAGGAGCCTCCAACTACAAATATAGATGGCTTCAAACTCAAAAGAGGTTTAAGATTCTTTTATATCTTGAATTTGAGTATAGAAAAAGACGTACTATAAAGGGGGACACGATGCTTAAGCTAATACGTACTACCAAGTGCTCAAACAACCACAAGCATCCTCAGATTCACAGCCAAGACGGTATACACTTCACTATTACCCTTGCTGTCTTGCGGGGTGCGAGCTTCGATTCGTCCGATCCCTTGGGTGCGAGCTCCGGTTCGCCCGATCCTTTGGTCGCGGGCTTCGGTTCGCCCGACCCTTTGGTCGCGGGCTCCGGCTCGCACGACCCTTTGGTCGCAGGCTCCGTCTCGCCCGACCCTTTGGTCGCAGGCTCTGTCTCGCCCGACCCTTTGGTCGCAGGCTCCGTCTCGTCCGACCCCAAGGCCGCGGGCTCCGGCTCGTCCGACCCTTTGGTCGCGGTCTCGTCTCGCCCGACCTCTTGGGTGCAGTGTCCGTTGAGGGCTGGGGGTATATATACCTTTTTCTTTCCTCGCCAACGGCTATCTGTGAATTAAAGTGACCATTGGGGACTGGGGGTATATATACCTTTCTCCTTCCTCCCCAACGGTAAGCTGAACGAACCAACCTGCTCTCTTCTTCCTCCCTTCAGCACGCCTAAAACAGAGCAGGAGCTCTCTCTCTCACTCCATTGTTGACCTAAAGCCCCAAACAAATCCATTGATTTCTCCATCAATCCTTGAGGAAAAAGGGTCCACAACTTGATTAGAGAGCAAACTTCATTGATTCCTAAACTCTAAAGAGCACTTGGTTCATGTTTTAGCGGCGGTTGTGTTTGTTACTCTTGGAGCTTGGCTCCTAGCCAGCTAGAGCGACGCCCGTGGAGCTTGCCAACTTATGTGGGAGCCCTAGGAGATTTGTAACCACCTCTTGCAGCGAGTAAAATCACTCCTCATCTCAAGAGTTCACTCTCTTGACTTGAGAACGAGGTAGGGTTGCAAATCCCTAAGCCTTAGTGGTACACCTCAACAACGTGGACATAGGCAAGCCTTGGTGGCGAGCTGAATCACGAGATAAATCCTTGTGTCATCTTGTACTTGTGTTGCTTCACTTGTGTCCTTATTGTTGTTGAGGTGATTTCTAGAATTGAGGTCGATCTACTTGTGTGTGGTGTTTTCACCACTTTTAGCTGTCAATCTATGATCTACCACCCTTCAGGAAGCTAAGAAATTTACCCTATCTAAATTTTATTGGGTAGATTTTGAACTGTGAACTAATCTCTTGTAAGTGCGACAGTGCCACATTCACAGAGCAGTAGTCCCACGGGTGAATTTGATTTCGGTTTAAGTTGAATTTTTACAGGCCTATTCACCCCCCTCTAGGCCTACCAGAGATTCTACAAGTGGTATCAGAGCCCGGTTACCTCATGTGCGCTTCACCGCGTGAGATATGGAGCCCGGGGGAGGATCCAGTGTCGTGAAGCCCATCAACGTCGATCTGGAGGATGTTGGGATGCATGACACCGACAACAGTGAGCTTAGCGCCTCTACAGCAAGCAACTCCACGTTCCCGTAGCTGGAGGCAACTGATGCTGAAAAAGCTAAAAATGAAGAAGAAAGAAGAAGAAAAAGAGCAGCTAGAAAAGAGAAAAGAGAAGGAAGAGAGAAAAAGGAGAAGGAGCAGCAATGGTTAGAAGAGAAAAAAGCAAGAAAAGAAGAAAGAAGAATCAAGAGAGAAGCTATAAGAAAAAAGAAGAAAAGCAAGAAAGAAGAAGGAACAAGAAGCAAAAGCTTCCAATGCATCTTCAAGCGGGCTATCTAGCAGCTCCGAAGATGGTGATGATGATGAGTCCTACCGAGTGCATAGCAAGAAGAACAAGAAAGGAAAGGGCAAGAAGAATGATGTCAACAAATATGTTGCCATATCCTTTAACTATTCTTCTATGTCTATGACTAACCATGATCGCAAGTCTTTCATCAATGTGCCCACGGCCAAGTTACCTCATTTCAATGGGACTAACTTTGCTAAGTGAAAGCACTTGATGAGAGCCTATCTTATAGGTCTTCATCTCAGCATTTGGGAGGTTATTTGCAATGGATTTGAGCCACTGGTTGATCCAAAGAATCCAACACTAGAAGAGATGAGAATCGTTCACCTAAATGATCAAGCCACAAGTGTGTTGCTTAGTGCCTTGGATGGTGATGGGTATAATAGAGTGATTGAAGTTAATGTTGCCAAGCAAATATGGGACACTTTGCACCTAGCACATGAAGTGGTTGACAAAGTGAGAAAGACAAGAATTGACTTGTTGATATCAAAACTCAATCGGTTTGTAATCTTGGATGGAGATGGGCCACAAGAGATGTTTGATAGGTTGATGACAATGGCGGGTAAGATTAGAGGCTATGGTTATGATGAGCTAGATGACCATAAAGTTATCAAGATTATGTTGGAAGCTTATTCACCTAGAAATAAGACCGTAGTCACTCTAATCAAAGACAAGAAGAAGTTTGGGTACTTCACACCAAATGATGTACTTGAGAGGATCTTGACCTTTGATATGCAAAGAGAAGAAGCAAATGAGAAGAAGAAGCTTAGAGAATTGCAAGCAAACCTAGAAGGCATCAAGATCAACAAGGATGTAGCTCTCAAGGCCAATAAATCAAGCATGCAAGGCTCTACTAGCAAGCCCAAAGTAAGCAAGCAAGTTCAAGAAAGAGTAGAGACCACCTCATCCTCTAGTGAGAGTGAACATGATGATGACCAATACGAGAAAGTGGATGATGTTGCTCTCTTTATGAGGAGGTATCACAAGGGGCTAAAGAAGCAAGGCTACAAGATAGTGAAGAGAAGCTTTCCCAAACAAAAAAGAGGACATGCTACAATTGTGGAAGCACCAATCACTTCATTGCCAAGTGTCCATATGAGATCAAGGACAACAAATATAAGAAGGACAAGAAAGAGAAGAAGGCCGACCGTAGAAAGAGCAAGAAGTACATGGGAGAGGCTCACATTGGGCATGAATGAGACTCAACTAAAGAAAGCTCAAGTGAAGAAGATGAGAAAGTTGCAACCTATTGCTATCCATGAGCCATCTCCTTCACCAAGACTCTTCACCAATATGTCCAATGATGACTACTGCTCCCCTCACATTTGTCTTATGGCAAAGGGTGAGAAGGTAAAATCTAAATCAAGGCCAAAGCTCCTCCACCTCCACCTCCTAGTGATATCTCTAGTAGTGACATTAGTGATAGCTCTAGTGATGATGAATCTAGTGATGAAGAAATAAACATGATAACTAAAAATTTGGATAGAAAGACCAAATTATTCATCACTAAGCTAATGGAGGATTTAGAGAGTGTCCAAACCGAGCTAGAATCTAGAGAAGAGGCTCTTATCCAACAAGAGGATCTCTACATTGCTAGCAAAGAAGCTCTTGTATTATAGAGAAGTGAGATGGAATCCTTGCGCAAGGCCTTGGCCAAAGAATAAGGGGACCATGCTATCACAAAGAAAGAAAATATTGCCCTCAAGAAAAGGTACTGTGACTTAGATGAAAAGCACAAAGAACTTGAGCTGCAATATAACATTCTTTGGGACAGCAACTCACATCCCTCTAAGGCAAAGAATGCCTCTAGTACCTCCACTAGTCAAGGTTGTGGAAAATGTTACAATATTGATTTGAATGCTTATTCCACTAACCTTGCAAACATGAAGGCAATGAGAAAAGAAATTGCTAGACTTAATGAGATAATTGGCAAGGGCTGCTTGAGTGGTAAGGCTCAAGTAAGTGACAAGAAAGCGAATAATCCAAAAGTGCCTCAATTCAAGCAAGAGAGACACCCCTCAATCAAACATGGGCTTGGGCACACTGTAGGAGCCAAGACAAATGGAAAAAAGATCATAAATAGCTATGAGTGTGTCAAGTTTGAGGGGAAGGAAAGAGTTGGTACAGATCAGCCTACACAGACAATGGCAGTGCTGCAGTGAAGGTCGGCTGTGCCGCTCCCCGCAAAAATGGGAAGGCTACCAATTGTGCTCCTGATCAAACTAAGCCCAAGAAGAAGGTGTTCCAGCAGAAA
>NW_027097093.1:0-60000 GCF_019320115.1 Miscanthus floridulus | reverse complement strand
AGATAGCTGATAAGAGGCAACCATCGGCTAATATCCAAATGGCTTTTCTATTACCATCAAAATTCAGAGCTCCGGTAGATCAGGAAGTTTACTTAGACTTCGACAAGTCAGAGTCTGAAGAGATGGTTGCCAAGTTAACAGTTGTGCAGCAAGCAATATTTGATAAGCTAGTCAAGCATCGGCACTTAAAGGCTTTATATGTGAAAGGTTTTGTTGATGGAAAGCCGATGAACAAGATGTTGGTGGATGGAGGTGCTTCTGTCAATCTTATGCCATACACCACTTTCCGTAAACTTGGCAAGGGACCAGAAGATTTGCTTGAGACCGACATGATGCTTAGAGACTTCGGAGGAAATACATCCAAGACCCGGGGGGCAATAAATGTCGAACTGACGATCAGGAGTAAAACTCTGCTCACCATGTTCTTTGTCATTGATGGGAAAGGATCAAACAGTGTATTCCTCGGTCGTGATTGGATTCATGCGAATTGCTGCATACCATCGACCATGCATCAGTGTTTGATTCAATGGCATGGAGATGATGTCGAACTGGCTTGTGCTGATGAGTCCGTAAGCATCGCAACAGTCGATCCAGTCTTTTGGGAACTAGGGGATTTCGAGTGTTTTTCTAGCAAGTCATGGGAAGGAGGCTTCATTAAGATCAGTAATGAAAGCCAACAACCATTGAAAGCGATCGGCTCTGAGAGTTTATTTTAGTAAAAAAGGTTACGACTTCATATCGACCATTGGAATAAAGGAAAATAAGTATTAGTTATAAGGTTTAGGCCGATGTATGAATGCTAGATAAGGTGGCGAATTTGGAGTTAATGGATTTGAAGAAGTTATGTTTCACTTAACACGATGTTTGACCTAGGTCGATTGCTCATTTGACTTTTGATGTGAAAGTTTCTATGGTATGTTATCCTGACACCCGGGCAACATTCGATAGCCGGTTCATTCTTGGCTCTAATAGACAATACCAGGAGCCAGGAGGGTATCGCCTCTAGTGCAAAAAGTAAACATCTTCAAAGACAGTAATAGCCAATACGATATGTATCGCCTATAGAGAAAAAAACAAAAGAGCAAGAAACATTCACAGTCATACATGAAGGCATTGCATTGAAGCACAATCATAAAAGAATAGGAGTCTTCATTCATTGATTTATCCTAAATACAAACTAATCGAAGACCTTGTTCACCACATCTTGGGCGGAAGTTATGTCCACAATGGCTTCCACTACCATGACGAACTCTTCGAGCAAATCTTCATGTTCTTCAGGGCCATCGCCCATTGGGAAACCGGTTTCCATGGCATGGAGCTCGTGCCCAGTCTGGACTTGTGCCACGGTCAGCGCCACCGCCGCACCATAACGAACGCCATGGAGGGCAATTTCCCGAACGTGGACCGGGATGTCTTGGAGACAAACGTCGATGGAGGAGCCCTAGGCATTGACATCATCTATGGCCGTGTTTGCCACCAGTTGGAAAGATTCCAACTGTGCTGTCAGGGCTGACAATCACAAGAACAAGAAGACGATCAAGATGAAGATAATGGAAGTCAGAGTAAAAAGCCTTCATGGGATTGATCTTACCCGCCACCATGGTGTCGGATTCGGCCAGCCGCGCTCGGACGGCGTTGGCCTCCTCCTTAGCTACATGAAGGGTGGCCTAGGAAACCCCGAGGTGAACCTCCAGTTGGCCGTTCTCCCAAGTCACCTTAGAGTAATGGTTTTGAGCCATCCTCCACTCATGAAGATAGCGCCGAGCGTCGTCACCGTTGTAGGAATCGGAAGAATCCGACGACAAGGCCGACAAGAAGATGCGGCATCAGAGGGCTCGCCAGCCTTGGGAAGAGGACGGAGACTGTCATTCACAACAAACCTATAGGTGGATCAGAACTGATCATCATCATGAACAAGAAATGTCAATCTCACCTCATGCATCGGAGGCGCTGATTCATCGGCATATTCTCTTCTAGGATTTCCTCCGCCGCACGTTTGCCTCGGCGGTCTTCACCGGCCATGAAAAGTGATTGGATCTACGAAAGGGAGAAAGAGAACCACTATAGGGTTTCGATAGGCGAAGAAGAGCGAAGAAACAGTTGCGAGTAAAGATGTATTCGAGGCCGAAACCACCAACTGATATTTGAAGACCTGAAGCGAAGGGACGGGCGCCTCGGGACATGTAAAACACAACATCAATTAATGGAAGGTGAAGCGCCACTTCACTAATGCCAATGAAAATACAGCACTGAGCAACTAAAAGGCAGGAAATCGAAGGGTTCTCTTAATAAAAGCCGTGTTTTTAAACTTGGTTAAACCAAGGGCCTAGATTGGCTATATTAAATCAGCTCTTTAGCCGAAGAAGGAAGCATGAGTAAACAATGGAGAATATGATCGGTTCTACACAAGATTCACGATGACATGCAGATCTTGAGCCTAGGGCACCATGGGTTGCTCTTGGTATTTCTAGTCAAATGACATCAGCTCCCATAGGCTATTGACTTCTCCAGCTGATCTAGAAATGCTCTCAAAGACACACTTATGACGACCAAAAAGCGAGATAGCCAGTATGGTCGCCTAATCAGGGGAAACCTTATCGGCTCAGGCATTGCGCGCCTGGTACATTTTGGAGATGCTAGAAGGAGGCAAAGGATTCAACAGATCAATAGGGAATATTTGAAGGAATATTACCCTAACGTTTGGATTAATACTCAACGACCAATTCGCTCAACTAATAGCTCTAATGGCCGTTACCAGAAGGGTATCGCTGCTGGTGCGAAAATAGACTCAGAAGAGTAAAAGCCGGTACAATGCGTATCATCCATGGGGGAAAAGCAAGCATAAACAAAAGTAATGTGCATGGTGTCAAGACAGGAAAATTATCTGCTAAATATCACCTATTACAAACTACGAGCCGAGGAAAACCTTGCCTACTATGTCATCAGCTAAGGTATTAAAAGCTACAGAATTGGCGGCACTCATGAAATCCTCAACCAAGTGCTCCTGCTCCCTAGGGTATGCTGCGTCTGTAAAACCATGGGGAAGAAGCTAAAGATTTTGGCCCAAACGGGCTTGGGCGGCAGCCAACGCCATGGTAGCGCCATGACGAACGCCATGGAGAGCAACCTCCCTGACATGATTCGGGGTGTTATACAAATGAACCACCAGAATGGCACCCCTGGTATTGACAAATCCCGCCACATGATCCGCAGTTGATCGAAGGCTCTCCAGTTGGGCAGATAGATCTAAAAGATTCAAAGGGGAGGTGATCAGAGTCTCGGAGACAAAATTGAAAAGAAGCAGAGGTTATGACAAGTATCTCACCCGCAATTCTGGCCTCGGCCTTGGTCAACCTATCCTCCACCGAATTGACCACAGGAGGTGATCGGCATCGAACCATGGCCAGGGCCGACTCTGCGAGGTATAAACACTCAACGAGACTTTGGCCATGTCGATCAATGGAGGCAAGCAGATCGTCATTATCATTCTACCTCATTTGATGGCAAGGGGGCTGGCGGCAAGCCATCGACGAGGAAGGCCCAGAAGGCTAAACGGAGTCGGCCCTGTTCCCCGAGGCAGCAGAGGCATCATGGGATATACCCTCCTAACGACGAAGGCGCTGATGCAATGATGTAGACCCGATGAAGACCTTCTTAGGAAACCTCTTGCTATTCTCCATGATCTCTGACCCACGGAAAAGCAGGAACTATGCTAAGGGTGTAGAAGGTTTGAGGCAAAGTGAGTTATCCTTAGATCAACTGCCGAGGCCCGTTTATATAGCCTAGGAAGGTGAGAAGATAGATTTCGCTAGGGGTGTGAGGTTGAATCAGGAATGGAAGTAGAACGGCACTCCAGGAATTTAGGGGACGGATAATGGAAGGGTAACAAATTTGAACTTATCATTTCCCCAAATTACGAAGCATCGTGAGATACAAAGAATCTACATTGACTAGAAATCTACCCACCAATGCTTCTTTGGATTGAAGAGAGTCTGGATCCCCATAAGGCTGAGGGTCATCATGAACCAAGTCACGTCAGCCCATTGATAAGATTGTGCAAGAGAAAGGGAAGAGTCGCCTGCCTAACAGGTACCTAACTAATTCCTCGGTAACTAGAAGACCACTGGAAAGAAGCTTGTGGCTTTCTTGATAGGCATTTGATGGAACAAACAAGAGGAAGGTGTCCACATATTCTAGCCTTCACAAAACACTGAAACAGCTTTGTGAGCATGGAGAGAAGACTCAGGTGGTATCACAAGAATTCTTCTGACCACGATGGCTGGTTTTCTAGCTCAACGAAGCGCTAGAATAAGCGACACAATCACCCTATGCACAAGAATTCTTCTAACCGCTCAAGATTATCATGACAAAAGGATAGACCACGGAGGATCCAGCGGGATCTAGGACACACGAGGAGGCAGATAAAAGCGAAGCATGGTTGAATTGTTGAGTTTGCTCTCACCAGGGTCAGATAGCCATTTTTATAGCTGGCTTGGAAGGATGAATCCGAAACGCTCATGAAGCAATAATGCTCTGAAAAAGTTTTGAAACATGGACTCATGGGTTGATATGGACGGCGACGAATAGTAGACCTTAGATCAAGATTCCTTACCTGTGACTACGGGCCTATCGAGAGCACGGACATGGTAATTTTAGAACAAAATTTCTTTTGTCCCAAAATTGGGGGGCATGTGTTTACACCAGAATTTGGTAGAAGGATCTCAGAAGCTCGGGAGCTCCTAGGATCATGACAGCAGGGGATCAGTTGCGTGCAGATCGAAACCAGCTGATTCGGATGCAACGCAAGAATTGGCTTTCTTCAGATAGCGCCAGCAGATAATGACGGAGGCTATGATCGGCGCTGAGACGAGACATGCTGGACTCTAAAAAAAGGGAAAGATTAGAGTCCAAGTTATCTTAAATTATGAATGTTTTCATTATGCCAAAGATTGTATTAAGTCATACTCGAGTAGGGTTTGTTTAGGCCCTGGGTATAAATAACAAACCCCGGCTATTGTAAAAGGAGAACCAATCAATCAAATACAAGTCAATTACTTTTTTGGCTCTGGCCACCCCTTAGGAGTAGGAGTAGAGTAGATCTCAGTGAGTTCTTCAGCAAATACGACTGCATCGATCTGGTCGACCTCCACTGCTTGTTGTAAGTACCGTCATAATTTATACCTCTATTCGTATGGCTGCATCGATCCGATCAACCCCCACTGCGGCTCTGGTATAAGCTAGTTATCGACTCTTGCCTAATTCAAGTATGGCATGTATGATTCTGCCTCACACCCTACTACTTGAATTGAATCAAGGTCAAGTTATCGGCTCTATCTTAGAGTGGCAGTCTTTGGTAGATTCATTAAGTTACCGGTATTGCTTATTACTTTCATTGTTTATCTAATTACAGCACTATCACTCTGCCCGATTGAGATTGATCTGGATCAGCCTTATATCTTGTTTAACTCATCGTTTGCTAATCTAAAACTGGTCTAATCTACATCTTAAGCGATGATTTATGTTTTTATCGGTTGTTTTACGTCAATCTTAATCGTACATAGCGTACGGTTAAGGCATGTTCGATCTTGAGTAGATCTATCGGTTAGTAAGAACTGTTTCATGGCCCGTCATCACGGCCTATGGGAGTCTGCCTCTCACCCCACTGTTGGCACCGTGGAGTGGGGATCATTGGTTGATAGACCCGTTCCTGAGAAGACATGACCTTAACTGTACGCTATGCCTGAATCGGGTGTTTAGCCGATATCGCATGCTTTCATGAACTGTTCACATTACGAGATCATTGAAGTAGAGATAAGTTGAAAGATATGTTAGCCCCATGATCTTGGTATTGTATTATGGCCTGCAAGATTCTGCCTCATGCCCCACTAATATTAGTAATGAGTTAGGGTCGTTGAGTCTATTGTTGTTTCTATGGCCTACATGATTCTGCCTCATGCCCCCACTGATCATGGCGATAGATGAGATCTAACATGTTCATTAGATTTATTTTTATTAAATGATTAAGTTATGTTGAATTGTATCTTTACATAAAAAGGAGTTCGGTTACTCGTAATCATTGGCTCAGCATAGACCGATCATCATTGATATCTTATTGCCATGGATTAATATTCGTTTAAATGATGTTTATCCTGGATGATAATTGATTCTCTTCACACGACCCCATGAGCTCTAACTGACTTATTCTCATGAATATACTGGAATCGGCTATTTAGCCGATTTCCTTTTATATCGGCTCTCACAGCCGTACATTCGGGACTGTCTGGTAACACCGGCAAGTTCCACCCTTAATTACTGATGAACTTTCTCTCCTTGTCAATTACAGGGTCAAATTGACTGGCACGCCTCAGGAGGATTGCGCAGGATCGACCACCCCTGTGCTGAAGCTAGGCGGATCTGCTCCATCGAGCGGACCCTTCCAGCTTGCTGCGTGTGTCCTCGGCACGGGATGAAATTCTATGTCGACAACACCCAAAAAAATTTGCAACATTTTAAAAATAGGTGAATTAGATTTATTCATGCATTAGTGTGTGCATGCAACATAGAAAAACAATAAATTTTATCAAATTAAAATCAAATATAAAGTCTACATACATGCTTGTGCATACATGTTGCTGCATATTTATTTTTGGTTCTGAGTGGATTGATTCAAAATTCAAAAGGAATTCAAAATCCAATTCAAAATTGCTTTGGAAATTTAGAAAATAAAATGAAAAGGGAAAACTATCTCCCTCTCCCCTTTCGGCCTATTGGCCCACTCGCTCGGCCTCACTCCCTTCCTCGTAGGCCCAGCAAGCCACTGGCCCGCTTCCTCCCCTTCCGTTCTTTCCCATGGCCCACCTCTTTTCTTCGCCCACGCGGCCCGCTTAGCAGGCGACCCGGCTGAAGCCATAGTGGTTCGCCCTCTCTCTCTCTCCTTGGTTCCGCTGACACCCTGGGCCCGCATGTTAGGGCCTTCCTCTTCCTCCCCTCGTGTCTAAGCCAGACACCGCACCAAGCGATGAGTCCGCCTCCGCCCCAACTCTGCCACGCCTAGCTTGACCCGTAGGTTGAGGACCTCATAAATAGCGACCCCTGCACCTGCTGCCTCCATCTAGCCGCTCCGAAGCCACCCCATGCTCTAAAGCTGTTGCCGCCGGGTGATTCGCTGAGCCACCGCTTTGACGTCAACCAGAGCCATCTACCGGTCTTTGGAATCTGGTAAGAGTGCTCACTGTGCCCCATGCTTGCTTCCTCCTGCTTTCTATCATTCACACGACCTCACTGAACTAACCGAGCCGCCAACTCAAGCGTGGCGCTGCCGCCGTGCCGTCGTGGCCCTCTCTAATCCCCTAGTATGGCTCGTCGTGCGCCCCTCTATGTCCCTGAGCATTTCCCATGTCCAACGGTGGTCGGAGTCGCTGATTTGATGAACTCTAACGAGGTCCAGCCGAGTCTGGCAATGGCGCCGCCGTCGGCTACAGTGCCGGCGACGTCTTCCCCTCCCTCTTTTAATCCTGACCGTCCAAATCAGATCCAATGGATCATATCACTTCATACCCCTTCGCCTATTATATTTGCTAAAGAACCCCTTAGGTTTTTTATTTTCGCACCCCCAGTCCAAAGCGTATTCATAGAATACGTTTTCTTCTTTTGAAAACGTAGTTTCTTTTGGATTAGATTCAAAATACATTTTTATTTATTTACAGTTTTGCCACTAGTTTTCTTTAGGCCATAACTTTCATGTTTTAGCTCCAATTTGACCCGTTCAACTTGCGTTAGGTTCGTAACTATAATCTACATGTTTGTACTACTATTAGATATGTTTTCAACTTTTAAAATTCAAGGTTAGATTTAATCTATTATTTTATTAAAGGAAATCTTATTTAATTTATAACTTCTTCGTTTTAGCTCTGTTTTTTGTGATCTTTGCGTCTGTGGGTTCGTAGTGAGACGTAGATTCATTTTACAAACTTTTCATCTTGATTCTATGCTATTGGTGTACCGTTCTAATCGATAGCCTTTGTTTGTTATGTATGATTGCTTCTAGATGCTTGTATGTTGCTGTGATTATCGAGTATAGACGGTGAGCAATTCGTGGGTGAACAAGAGTACTACTTTGACAAGCAGGATCAGCAGGAGCACTTTGTTCAAGGCAAGTATAGCATGGGATTATCCTTGTTTCCTATCAACTTCAATACATTTAATTCATGTTGCATGTGTCACCTTGATAGGGATTCCCTAGAAATTGAACTTATAGCTTGTCTCCTAGGGGATATGCATTGGATAGCTTTGCTAGTGCTCAACTAAATCATGATCTTGTAACTTGACTAATGGTATATGCAATAAACATTAAAACATGACTTTTTAGCAACTTGGAAACAGGAGGCTGGAGTGTTTAGCTACTTTCTAAATGCTTCATATTCCTCTCTCTAAGGACTTATCTGTAAGTGATCATCCAAGACTTACAGTATAGCTATGAGGGCTACATAGCTCCGGTTTTAGCTCAGTATGAGGACATTTTCTAGCTTGTTAGTGGTTATCTTTATTGATGTAAGAATGGCTTACCGAATTGAGTATAGTGCGGCCTCTGTCCCCATGTGTATAGGTTGCGCGTCAATGTGCCATCAGGAAGGGGAGCTCTATATCTATTTGCCGAGTGAATCTAATGGCCCTAACTTGTTAGACGAACCTTTGAAAGGCTTCATAGTAAACCCTGTCTGCTCACCTTGGAAGTGTTTTGAGAATTATAAACCCAGGCATATGGGTATCATGACTCATAGTGAAAGTGTACAACCTCTGCAGAGTGTAAAACTGGTATATCAGCCGAGCTCACGGAATAGATGATCACTAAGAATTATCCATTGATGCTATTCATTATTCATATTTACATTGATCATGTGTTTTACTTTAGGATTAAAACAACTTGTTGCTACTCTTATGCTAAAATTGTGACAACTAAAAACTGAATGTTGTTAAACCTGTGTCAAGCCTTTTTTGCCTCATAAACCCTATGTTACACTTGTTGAGTACGACACGTACTTACGCTTGTTTATTTTCATTATTTGGATAAAAATCCCGCATGGGTAACAGATGGCTATGACAATGATGACTTTCCTGAGGATTACTAGACTTGTGGTCAACCAGTTGACGTCCCTGTGAAATGGAGCTTCCGCAAGAGATTTTTCTTTATACTTCTGCTACATTTATGTGAAGACTTTGTCTTATTATTCGTGATGTAATAAACACTTGTGATGATGTTATTTATAATTTGTCGGCTTATGTGTGTGACTGATATCTGGGCGCATATAAGATTATGCATCCCATTTTATCCTTAAAATTGGATATGACAATATGACTTGGCTATGTTCTAGCAGCTGCTTGAAAGTAGCATAGGTGCTTACATAGAATGGTTAGTTAATGAACTAATGATGACTGCTAATAAAATTTAATATAAGGACGCACATTTAGTAATGCTTTCGCAGATGCAATAACCCATAAGCCAAAAAAGCCTTGCATATCCTTTTAGTCTTTTACTTTCCTCCTGTCGGGTAAGTCTTGCTGAGTACAATCGAGTACTTAGGGTTTTATTCCCTCTATTGTAGGTGATCGGAGGATACATAGAGCTGACCCTTATATGTGGAAACCTCCTGGTGGGCTCAGAGAGGATTCCTTTCACGCTATGACCGTAGTGTTTATTTATAACCCTCACTAAAGGTTTTTATAAGAAAAGTTGTAAAATCTGCTAGCATCTCTTGTATAAAAATGTCCACTATGTTAATGCTCCACCATGTCATTAAATTAATCTTTGCTTCCTCTGTAACTTTGATAACATTGTTATATTCCGTTGTTATAAACAATTGAGGTAATATTCTACTACTGTAATAAAGTGATGTAAGAAATAACTTAAGAATGTTGTAAGCTTTATTATCTCATTTATGATCCTGATGGAAAAATATGGATTTTTTAGTTTTCCCTTAGAGTGTGCTCGACGGAACTGCATAGTTTAGTGTCCTCTCTTGAGTACTTAGTGTCTAATGGAAGATAAGTGCTCCTAAGAGGCATTAGATTAGGCAGTTCTGCCACAGTGTATATGCAATGTAGTTAGTTAGTGAGGTTGAATTGTTGTGTAGTAGTTAGTTTATTGATGTACTTAGGATAGTAATGTAATAACCTATTTAGTTTAATTAGTTGGTGATCTAGAGATTAGGTGATAACCTAGTTAGACTATTTACTTAGATAGTTAGCTATCTATTTAGTTAGTTATGATAACCTATTTAGTTTAATTAGTTGGTGATATAGTGATAAGGTGATAACCTAGTTGTTGGACATGTATAGAGCTAGTTACTATGTTATTTGTGAAGCTAGCAGGTACCTAGTATGTAGTTGTTCATAATTTGGACTAAACGAAATGTGTTTGGATTTATGTATGAAATAGATGGACAACCTAGTGAGCATATATCATGGAGGCATCGTGGAAAGAGATCGCTATGGATATGTTGAGTTTGTTGACATGCAAAGCATGCCTATATTATTCAATGAGAAGCCTTCATTTTGTTAGTTGGTTGCAAGGGCTCGGGAGGAGCTACATTGCCATGATGATGATGGCATCGCAGTTGAGGGTGTACTTCACCTTGGTTTCCCTCCCAAAATCCTAAGAAAGATGATCTCAATTGGGTATGCGGATCAGTAGGAGAACTATGTGAAATCTATCAGGTAGGAGGCTCCTCCGTTAGCGTTGATGACCCACGAGATGGATCTGACCGTGAAGATCTAGCCGGACTACGGAAGGGACGAAGAGCCTGCGGAAAAAGCCATCTTGTTCGACAAGGAAACAGCATGCACAACCCCTACCTGATGCGTCAACTATCGACAGAATATCATTAACAGTCCTCCAAGGGGTATCCCACGAAGGTAGATTGATCGGCAGAGGAGCGTGAGATCAAGAACAAGAAGGCAATAGAGACACACGAGTTAGACAGGTTCAGGCCATCAGTATGACGTAATACCCTACTCCTGTGGTCTATTGGTTTGTATTAGCTATTGTCTGATATTGCGTGTCTTTGGAGGGGGTCCCTGCCCGCCTTATATAGTCCGGGGAGCAGGGTTACAAGTCGGTTAGATCTGAGAAATAACCAGAAAGTAATAACTGATTACAGGAATCTTGGGATCATACATATCCAAACATATCTCGTAGTATATTTGGGATATCTTCCAGATGTCTTGCAGAAGGCGCCGACCAGAGTCGTGCCCCGCAAGGCTTCGTCTTGTGGGCTGGGCCGCCCCTGAGGGCGCAGCCCATGTTGTCTGCCATGGGTATCCGGGGTCATACCCCCCACAGCTATGAAGAGCCAGCTCCAAAGTTTAGACGTGGTTGTGTGTCGGGTGTTAGTTGATCCCGTCCTTCATGGGTTTTCCCCACCAATATGTCAGCATGCACACTATGACCCTCCCGTCCCGGAATCAGATATGGATGTGGAGGTTGCACCTACGGTTCCCGATGCTTCGTTGCTATTTTCGTTTGGCGTGCACGCTCAAGCTTATGCTCTCTCTCATTCCTGTACGTAGCAACATGTCTCCTTTCGTCCTCTTCCTTGTGCTCATTTTCTACAGCCTTCTCTCTACAACTCTTCTCCATCATCTCCTTATCCCCTGCCTCCCACTATAATAATTTCAGCATTCATTTCTTGTCTTCAGGCTTGATCTCAGTGTCGATCCACTGCTCAAATCACAGAGCGGTGGAGGGGTCTGCAACAAATGCAATTGTTACAAAACAAAAAAATCATGCAAGATTTCATATGACACAAAATAATTATTACACAACATCAGTTCCTCACCATCTTGTTAACGCGGCGCTGACGAAGTGTAGGCTCAAATGCAAAATTGGAACGCATCCAATACCTCTGCCTATACGTGCCCTCTTTATTGGACTTGGCTACGCTGCAAGGATCGCCGCAAAAGCACATGGGCACTGGAACACCATTAGGCAGAGGCAATGGGTCGAAGGCATTTTCGGTCATCCGGTCATAACTATAATTTAACCAATTTCGTTCTAAGAACCAAAAGCAATTAACATTAAACCCTAAATCTAGGTTATTCCATTTGATCCACAACAATGAACCCATAATATAACAATATGCGCTGAGGTTACCTTGGTTTGCTAGCTTTTCCACGCCTTGCCATCCTACGGTTGTATAATATAAATATTAAAAAGTGCATAAAACCCTAAGTAATGACGATTCTTAGGTTGAAAAATTCGACTAATATATACCGAATCGACGCGAAAAAAAACTAGGAGGGGTACGATGATACCTTGCTCTCGAATATCTACGGATCAAATCAAAGTTTTCAAGGTCCAATATGCCGATTCGTGAGGTATGGCGAAGTGGAAAGAGCAAAAACCTGAGAGGGAGGAGAAAGAAGAGGAAGAACGGCGCCAGGTTAAAACACTACATCGACGCCATAGATCTTGGCGTCAAGCTCGGCGTCAATAGTTCTAGCGCCAATGACCCCGGCGGCGAGGTGGCTGTCATGTCACTGCCATGTCTGCGTCGACGCCGACGTGGCCGAGGAAGCTCGGCGCTAAATGCTCTAACGCCGTGACGTATAATTTCGGCGTCAATTACTACGACACCGAGCTAAGGGTCTAAATTTTGAAAACATACCAGACATATTTAGGCATATTTATGACAAACTTTGAAAAAAAGGGCCA
Organism: Miscanthus floridulus; assembly: GCF_019320115.1. Taxonomy (NCBI): domain Eukaryota; kingdom Viridiplantae; phylum Streptophyta; class Magnoliopsida; order Poales; family Poaceae; genus Miscanthus; species Miscanthus floridulus. The sequence continues at coordinate 47,291 of NW_027097093.1, read as the reverse complement.
GAAAAGAAAAAAAATCGTTCGTCCACCTTTCGGCTCGGCGCCTCCTCTTCACTCTTGGTTCGCCTTCGCCTTGCGCAGTTCCGCTACCGTTGGTTAACTCCCCTGGACTCTGGTGATGCCTACGTACCCCTAGTAACACGGCGAGACCTTTTCACGGGAACGGATCGGCATCCAGAGCGGCGGCATCAGCATGTGCCGCCCGTCCACCCGTGTGGTTTCTGTCGGTCAGGATCTCAAGTGGCTGTAAAGTGTACGTAGTGGGGCCAAGAAAATTCTCTGGCACCTGGGGCCAGTTTGGTTGCCGAAATTTTTGTCCATAGCCGGATTTTGAAATTTGGGTTACGGTAGCATTTTTGTTTTTATTTAGTAATTAGTGTTCAATCATGGACCAATTAGGCTCAAAACGTTCGTCTCGCGATTTCCAACCAAACTGTGCAATTAGTTTTTTTTCGTCTACATTTAATGCTCCATACATGTATCATAAGATTCGATGTGATGGCTACTGTAACACTTTTTGAGATTTTGGGTTTTGAAACTAAACGCGGCCTTTGGCAAAAAGACACTGTAGCGTTTTCGTTGTTATTTGGTAATTAGTGTCCAATTATAGTTTAATTAGGCTTAAAAAATTCGTCTCGTGGATTTCGTCTAAACTGTGTAATTAGTTTATTTTTTATTTATATTTAATACTTCATGCCTGCGTCTAAAGATTAATGCGACGAAAAATCTTGAAAATTTGGCATGTTGACATGGAACTAGACAGGGCCCTGGACGAAGACGAGCGCCTCAACAGCTGTGAGACGGCAGCCTTTTAGCCTGTCACAGCTCACGGAAATCGCGATCGTGCCAATGATCGCAACCATTTGTCAGGTCCTTAACAACGGGGACTGAGCAGAAAGCCAGAAAGTTCAATTTTTTTAGTAACGTGTGATCTCCTGGCCCGTCGCGTCGCGTGATTCTTGCCGTCCAAAATGTTTTTTACTGTCAGTGTCAGCCAGACATCCACCGTGCGCCGCCGCTGTAGTTTGCGCAAATTTGCCGGGTGAGCTGAGCTGTGAATCTGTGGGCCGAGAATCGGACAATTAATTGCAAGAGGACACGCGACAACGACATGGACATGGTTGTTGAGCGAACGGATCGGGCACGCTTGATTGCTGGAGCTCAGTTGGTCACTTTGTTTTGAGCAGACCATTATGACACCGTTCGTTTCGCTGAAAAAAATAATGTGAAATACTATTCGGCTGATTTATCGTGAAAGAAAAACATGTTCTGATTGAAAAGACAAGTCAAAAAATACGGATTATAAGACAAGCGAACATAGCCTATTTGGTTTCAGAAATGCTATACAACACACATGTGTTTTAGCAAAAAAAAAACACATGGATTTTTTTCCTCTCTCTTCTCACCGGTGACCACCGACGCCGGCGGCGGCGACCGGCGAGCTCGCCCCGGCGCCCGCGCCAGCCCTCGGCGCGCCTCACCACGCCCGTGCCGGCATGGCAGTGGCGGTGGCGGCGGCGCCCGCGCCGGCGCCGGTCATGGCAGAGAGTGACGGGTGGCGGCGGCGCCTGATCTATGATTTGCCTTTAATAGAAAAAAAATTATGATATGTGATCCTGTAGAGACTCGAGGTAGAAGAAGAGTGAAGGCTGTTGGTGAAAAAAAATCATGTGTTGAAACTACATAAAACACATGATTGTGCAGTAGACAACTCTTTGGTTTTGGTTAGCAACTTAGCATCGTCCTTTTCAGATGGACTTGTGTCTGAGCAGATTATTAGCATATGGGCCGAGATTAGCGTTCCGGTAATCCGGTATATATATATATATATATATATATATATATATATATATATATATATATATATATATATGGGGCCAGCAAGATATTGCTTCCACGGTCGATGATAATTGTCGCTCTAAAATAAAGGGACAGGCTCGAGATGTATAGGATTTTTGGCCGCATAGGCTCTTGCCACGTAGCCCTACATTTGCAATCAGCGCCTTGTTTAGATGCCATCTAAATTCTAAGTTTTTTCACTCTCTCTCCATCACATCAATTTTTAACCACTTGCATGGAGTATTAAATGTAGGTAAAAAAGTAACTAATTACACAGTTAGTTGAAATCACGAGATGAATCTTTTAAGCCTGGTTGGTCCACGATTGGACAATATTGTCAAATAAGACGAAAATGGTACTATTCATCGGATTCACTTTTTTCGCAATCTAAACGAGGCCAGACAGCAAAATGCTGGGGGAGAGAATATCTGGCGCTCGTACTGTAGATTGTCTGTAATCATAGCAGCAAGCGTGCATTCATCATTGCATACGTACCATTTATTTCCCCATAAATAGTAATCAGGGACCAGTAGGTCCGGTTCGTCTCCTTGATCCATAATGCATTAATCTAGAATAACCAGTCCAAGAAAATAATCTACAAATCTAGAACTAGATTGTTGCTATTTTATTCCTCAAAAATGGATTTCGGATTACCAGAGGCAAGTAGCCATAGTTTACCGTGATGCATCAGCTTAATCTTGAACAGCTGTGCGAATTGTCTTTTTTTTTTCAAACAGTTGTGCGAGGTTGCCTACTAAGTTGTTCTTGCGACTTGTGAGTACTCTCGTTATCAGCCACTGCTGAGTTAGTTTAAACCAAAATATAGTTTGACTGGACAGATAAACTCAACTTGAAGTAGTTTATATATGCTCTTGCTCACGAAGAGCCGTACCCGTAACTACTCCCATATTCTATCGACTGAAACAGCCCAATAAAATACACTCCTACTACTCTTTACCAAAATAAATGCTTATTTCGTATTTTAAGAAGTCAACTAATTTTAAATTTAACTAGATTATTAAAAAAATATTAACTTCTGTATTTTTAACTAGTTTATTATGTAAAAATTAATATGATCACTCTTATGATGCTTATTTAGTATAATGAATATTATTATTATTTATATATTTGATCAAACTTGATATTATTTAAACTTATTAGGATGTGAGATGTGCACCTCTGGTAAAGAATATATGGGTCTGTTTGGTTTTTACAGGAGTTTCTAAAATTCCCGTCGTATCGAATGTTTGGACATATGCATGGAGTATTAAAATAAACTAATTACGAAACTAATTGCACAACTTGCGACTAATTTTGCGAGATGAATCTTTTAAGCCTAATTAGTCCATGATTTGACAACGTGGTGCTACAGTAAACATTGGCTAATGACGGATTAGTTAGGCTTAAAAATTCGTTCTCGCAAATTAGCCCTCCATCTATGTAACTTGGTTTTGTAATTAATCTATACTTAATGCTCCTTATTAGTATCTAAATATTCGATGTGATATGAATTTTAGGAGTGACTAAAGAACCAAACACCCCCATAGTTCTAAAACAAGTAGTCGCTATAGAAAGGAGTGTAACCTCTAAAATAATAACAATGGTTAAATCATCTTAAGTTTGACAAATCATAAATTTTGATATACTTCTATATAGATTTAGTTAAACTTTTATGTAATTTGGCTAGCTAAACACATAATTGAATTTCATTACTTTTAGGGCAGTACTTTTATCGTAACTGTATAACAGCACCCATAACAGTAAGGGCTAGTTACTAACTCTAACTTCTTGATATTAGCTTTTAGAAAATAGTAGCTCCTAACGTGAATAGTCTCATACGATACTCTTATATAATCTTAAAATAGATACGTAGATTAGCTCTTAATTAAAAGATGAATTTTTTTATAAATATAAATAATATACTTAGAGCTGGAGAGGCGCCCAAGAGGCCAAGCGTATAGCGCCTTTCGTGCTGGCTTGCTACACTCACGTCGTCAGACCTCCACGTCCAGGCTCACGTATTTTGTCCATGTGGCGTCACTTCAGTTCATACCATGAAAAATTGAAAAGACGGTCGGTTCGGTGCGGTGCAGATGGTCAGTGCCTCACTGTTCAGTCGCGTTACCCACGTAGCGCCAGTTTAGCAGCCAGCACCTGCATTCTGACTACTTTCGTTGCTGTCCACGTCGACACTTGGACCAGGTCAATCGCACGTTCGCGTGAGCACGAAATAGGCGCGCAATAGGCCAGCAGCGGCGTGGAGTCGCACGTTCGCGTGAGCACGACCAGACGCGCATTAGGTAGTGTTTGGTTCTGGAGATGGGTTGGGATGGGGATAGGATGGATCCGCTTTTTAACTGTTTGGTTGGGAGTCTTTAGGAATTGGGATATCTAACCTAGAGCATATCCATGGAACATTTGGTAAAATCGGGACTGAGCTTGTCCCAGAAAAAAAACGCGGACGGGGACGTCCTCTTGCGACGGCGTGGGAAGGCGTTAGCATCTCCGGATGATAGCGAACGGGTGCGTGGCCTCCTCCGGCGCGAGCGAGCCGGTCGGGCGCCGCGGGGCCACCTCCGGGCCCCGCGGGCGCGCGCCCCAGCTCGCGGAGCTCCGGTGCGGCCCCAGCTCCGACGCGGCGCGGCCCTAGCTCACGGAGCTCCACCGCGTGGGCAAGTTCGACGAGCAACAGCCATGGCGCGTGCGAGCGTGATGAAGTCCGACGAGCAGCAGTCATGGAGCGTATGAGCGTGGGGGAGTCCGACGAGCAGCAGCAGCCATAGCGCGTGCGAGCATGGGGGATGTTGCAACACTAGTCCAGAGTTGGGATGACTTGATGCAGGGCAGTTGCTGTCTGAAGAAGTGATTTGTTATAGCATGGTGTGGGATGAAATACAAGCTGAAATTGGCACGCACCATGGTTTACTGCAGCAATTAGCTCAAAGTGGAGATTACTTTGATGAGAAACTGATTGGGTCAGACAAAGAAATACTTTCATCGAGGGCAGTAGCTAAAGACTCAAGAAGGAAAGTTCAGTAACTGAAATACGTTGTAGATGAGTTACAGTTCAAATTTGACTGTTCACTATCTCATCTTAGAAGCATGTGCAATAGCTTGAGGAATTATGAGTGGACGAAATGCCCCCTTGAACCTAAAGAAAGAAAGTCTTGCTGGAATCTGTCCTAATGAGAAATATATGCTAGTAATGGAGATGGAAATGAAACTTATTCCGAAGTTGAGATATATGACCTGTACCTTGGGAAATGGATATGTAGCCCATCTATGTTGCTCTGTCAGTTTGCTCTTGCTGCATCTGAACTAAATGGAGTCGTCCATATGTCTGGTGGCTATGATGGAAGCGTGTACCTGGAATCAGCAGAAAGGTATGATCCAAGGGAGCGTTTCTGGGTCTGGCTTCCAAGTATGAGTACTAAAAGAGGATGCCGCACCTTAGCTGTCTTTGGAGACACCCTATATGACATTGGGAGTGCACTATTAGCAATATGTTTGAATGTACCATGGGATCCAGGTGGCAATCATGACTGCTTCATTCCAGCCATTGCTTGGGGACAAGCAATGTTTTGTGGGGGCGGTAATGTCATACCTCGTACCACAGGATATATGGGCCTCGATATAATGGGTTGTAGGCCTTGTGGGTTTGTGCTGGCGACAATGAGTGGTGGCTATATAGGAGAGAAGCCAGAGACGGAGAAAAAAAACAGAAATATCTAGAAACACGAACGGGTCAGGAAGGTGTTCTTCCTCCTCGCGATTGAGATCATATCCTCTGATTTTCTCCTGTGATAGCTCACGTCACCGGATTGATCTCACCGGCGGCCACGAGTTGTGACAGGATCGCCGCCATCTCCACCGAGGCCGCCATCTTGCGGCCGTTCCATCAGGACTGATAGCAGACTGCATGGTATAAAGTTTAGGCATTACAGAACATACAATGATCAAACAATAACATCATCTGAAATAGACAGAGCAAATTATAAAGTATCAGATCACAGAATCACAAACACCTCTGACGAATCTGCTTGAGTTCCCTAGGAGAGGGGGCACCTTCGGTAGGAGGCCCCGGCGACCGCTGCAGCTGCGATAACGAGGAGATTTAATGAAGGGGGCGAAGCCTAACCTAGGTCGATGCCACCGCCGTGCCGAGGGCCGCTCCCCCAGGACGACGACCTTGGCTCCCACGTCCTGGGGCTGGCTGCGCTGACCTAGGCCAGCGAGCCATGAAGGGCTGCCACGGAGGCAACATGCCGCTGGTAAGGCCAGCCGCTGGACGGAGCCGCTGCCGAGAAGAAGAAGGCCTGCCACAGGTCCTCCCTCGCCGCGCCACCCGCTGCCCCGCCCCGAGCGCCTGCTGAAGCCAGCGCGCGGCGGCGCCGGCGTCAACCTTGAGCGCCTTCAGCGCCTCGATCGTGGCGTCCACGTCGGTCTTGGATGCGCCGCCGCCGGCCTTGAGCGCGTGCACGAACTCGGCCTACCTGGCGTCACCTGCACCGCCATCGCTCCCGAGAGGCGAGAGCCCTGGTGAATCTTGCGGTGGAAGGGAGAGGTATCGAACTGTGACTGCGGTCGCGCACGGGCGTGGGAGATGCACGGCTGTTTGAAGCCGCGGGGTGAGAAGCCTGCCATCACACGTCGAACAGTGGCGGTTGGAGTTGGTTCGGGTGTTTGATTAGCCCTCGATTTTAACAAGGACGAATTTTTGTGTGTATTTTTTTTGTACATGATAATTAGAGGCTTTCAGTGGAGGGCGTTTTCCTAATAAAACCTACTATAATTTTGATTGATCCATTATACTAGAGATATACTGTGAAGCTGGTGCTCATAAAGTAAGATACGGAGTAAGAATTTTACTGACTTCTAGTTTATTTTAGAAGAAAATAAAAAAAATATTTAGTTTATTTAGAAGAGATAAGAACAGCCCAAAGTTATTATAGTATAACTACAATACATGAAGAATCAAAATTGAAGCTAGCAGGAGGTACACCAAATGAGCCTCCTAGCGTGGCTCTGCTCCTTTTGGTGAGATGGACTTATTAGGTTTTGGCTTAGGCTAGGATAGAACTCGAACCGAATCAAAAATATCCTTTGCCTTACTAGACAAAATGATCTGAAGCTGGATATGTGGGGCAAGTTTGGTTACTTTGCCAGACACTAGGTGACCTCACCAAGCAAGGTTATGGAAGGGTGGTGCTAGTTTGAATACCTAGCTAGAGCACCTTAGAGCTTGTGTTTGGCTAGTTTTTTTTTTTTTTTTTTTTTTTTTTTTTTGCCAAGCAAGAGAGTGGAATGGCTTGTTTGGTCTGGCAAGGCAAGATTGCGAAGAACCAAACATGCCTCGTGTTTTAGATAATTGGCTAGCTCACCTCATAGTCTATATTAGCAGGTTTTTGCCTTGCTTGGGTGGCGAGCCGGTTCTTCTCTCCTAACTTGACAAGGTTTGCCTCGCTTAAGCTAGTAAGGCAAGACAATGTTTGACAAATGACAATCAAACATCCTCTAGGAGTAGGATGAAAACAGACAAAAAATTTATGTCACGTCTTGTTCCGTTTTTCTATTTTGCTACGTCTGTTTTCGTATTTGCAAGATCTTGTTTTCACCCGGGAAGAACCCATGTTTATCCCCTTTCATCCTATTTCCAATCTATATGAAATATGGCTAGCCAATTATATGTTCTTGTGTTGTGTTAATACACCAAACTAATCAACCAATTATGCATGTTAGTGTGTCAACACACATAACATCCAAGAGAATATTTAGACCAATCTTCATATGTGTATATTGTTGTGTAAACTTCACATATGTATACTTGAGAATATTATATCACGTGATCCTAACTATTTTTGGCTCTCCGGACGTATTTATCAGTTTCGTATGTCTACATATCCCGATTCCCTTCAAACACCGGTCTCATTTCTGCAAAAAAAAGAGGCAGAAACTGGCGAGGGGGGTTTCCTGCCTGTATCGTCTCATTTCATCCCTATCTAAGAGCATACCGTGCACATTCATATTGTATTGACCACAGTTTTCTATTGTGATAAATATGTTAATTCTTTGTTTGAATAATGACATGTTATAAAATGTCCTACAAATAGTTGTTTTCATATGCATTTATTACAAGTTTGGTGGTATTTTATTCTTTTAGTATATATACAACAAAATAAAGAGTACACAGGCAGAGCCTTTGAAGGAGGGACGTACTCCACGCCAAGTCGTGTCTGATTTCCTCGTTCTAGTGAAGGTAGGCTATGAAGCCTCCACCGCATAGACGGGCCTAGCTTGGATCAGTCAACTAATCAAACATGCTAGGCATGTATGAATCAGTATCGGTTAAGCCTGGATAGCCCGCAGGCCAACCAATCAAACACCCAGGCTTATAGGTGTGGCGGTAATTACCATAACCTTATATAAGTTTGCCTCCACAAAATGGCTTGGCTTATGCTGATCAGTTGTAATTGCTTCATGGGCTAGTCAACAAGGCCGTGAGAGGTCTACTTATCTCCGCAAAAAAACACATGTTCACCAATGATCCGCTGCTCTCGCGGATCCTACCACGACGAAGGAAGGTGAGTGTTATGTGCTGTTTTTGTATTAGATTCCGCTCCTGCTTGTATCCTACCCGACGAAGGAAGGTGGAGGTTGAAGGGGTACAAATGAAGATTTGCAACAAACAAAAAATGGCAAACCTTTTAATCATTTTTTGGTAAAAATGAGAATAATGGCATATAGTAAGGGATAGAAAAAAAATAGATACGATGATAGTAAAGGTAAAACATAATTTTAGATTGTAAGGAAAAGTTATAGTACATTCTAATAACATTGACCAAGTTTTCTCCAAGTCAACGCAGCCCTTTCGTCCTTCCAATGGCAAGATGGCAGCAAGTTGGGAGTTGATTTTTGGAGGCGCGATGATGCTAGCTGAAAATGCCATTCTTGTCCCCTCCGATTATTCCAGTGCCGGAAGGAGTGATGGAGTCTAGAGACCACTAGTGGCAGGGTGCACGCGATCGCGCGCAAATGCGGGCACAAATTCAAGACAGAGGAATGTATACTTGGCATTGCATGGACTAAGAGGATGTTTGGTTCTTTAGTCGCTCCTAAAATTCATGTCACGTCGAATGTTTAGATACTAATAAAGAGCATTAAATCTAAATTAATTATAAAACCAATTATATAGATGGAAGGCTAATTTACGAGACGATTTTTTAAGTCTAATTAATCTGTCATTAGCATATGTTTACTGTAGCACCACGTTGTCAGATCAATGAACTAATTAGGCTTAAAAGATTTGTCTCGCAAATTAGTCGCAAGTTGTGTAATTAGTTTTTATAATTAGTCTATATTTAATACTCCATACACGTGTCTAAAACATTCGATGTGGACAGGAATTTTAGAAACGCCTGGTAGGCCTAATATAACCAGACAAGGCCTAATATAGTTGCGGGTTGAGGCATAATTATACAGATATTATACATGGAGCTAACTGTATAGTACTTGGCAGGAGTTTAAGCAGCAACATGTTTTTGGGTCTACATATATACAAAGAAAACCTGGTTGCTAAACCACGTAGTACGGTAGGTATACCAAAGCATTACAGTTCGTCGGGTTGAACTATAATACAAGGCTAGGAGCAAGTAGATGCAGCAGCGTCTAGTGGGGATTGTAGTAACTATGCAACTTGTTGGAGCCTCTTCTACACTTGGAGGTAGCTGTAGGAACGATCTGTGGGACGTGTTGCTGCGGTCGAATTTCCCAGCCTTGATTGTCGTCGTCTGAGGTGTCCATTGAGGAATTGTTAGAAGTGTCTGCACAGATGTAAACATGTTGTGAGGCGATGATGTTGATAAGTAAACGGCTACAGCAGCGGTAAGGTTGTGCAAATTAAATTTAGAGATTAGGCTTTTGTAGAGTAGGCCAATAATAGGGTTATAAGTCGCCTCCTGCATAGGGATAAGTACATATGGAATGTGTGGTCACTGGAAGTGTAAACGACATCAGAAGAGTTGTAACATTGCTGAGCAATAAGTTACAGAGGCAGTAATGCGCAAGCCTAAGCACTAAAGTTATCGTTTTTTTAGAGGTTACCATAGCAGTAAGGGCAAGAATCTGAAATTGCTATTCTCATCGCTTTTTTAAAAAGGTACCATTAGAACATGACTCCTTAAAACACATTAGAACCATTCTTAGGCTCCTCAATCTTGGTACCAACCAGATCAGGAAGGTCCCTTTAAGGGTTGTTTATGGATATCTATTTTATGCAACCACGTAATATTTCAAGCAAATGGAAGGTCATAACAAAATAAGAAAAACTGTGTAGAAGATAAAGAAAAAAGCAGATGTGTCACTAACCACTTTCTGGAGAGCTGAATTTTTCACAAGGGCTTGACATGTTATTAACGATGTCATTCTAGCTTGCGCCGAAAGCCTAACAACCTGATGATATCAAGAACGGAGAATTCGTAAGAAGGCCATGTGACGCTGACAGGAACTTTACGAAATAAGAGCCTGTGAAGAATTATAATGGAGAGAAGCACATACCTTTCATTTCTGGATTTTTCACTTTGTTGTTGCAAAATCCTCCACCAGACCACCAACAACTTATTTTCATAAGCTGGAACCCGAGTTTGCTTTAGCCCCAAATGAGAAACATAGTGATACAGGCATGGAAAAATTCTGAGGCTCATCACTGTACAGGAACAAACTAAGATTAGTTATAACTGATTATATGTCTAAATTATGGCGCCAGTGCAGAGTTCTGAACATTTCGAGTTTCAGCACCGAATTAAAAAACTAATCCAGCAAACATATGCATCCCTTCCGGACTAACTTGTATACATGCATACAATTTAGGCATAGATTTCTTTGATCTATACTTGTTAAAATATGTTTTGCCAGACATTCAAATATGTTTCGTTTGACACTGCAATGGCTTATGAGATTCCAAGTCTGCATTAATGCCTTTTTTGTATGCACTGGAAATGTAAAAACAATATTCAATTTTTTTAAAAAAAAAACTCAACTGGTCAACTCCTGTGAAAGGACCTAGGATGCCCGCCTAAAGGAAGGGTGAATAGACGTTTCTGAAATTAACAACTTTAAATACGGAAACAATTAATAAAGGAGTTTCCAAAATAAAAACTCCAAATAAAGAGTAGTACCACCCCTCAAAAGTTAGCCACAGAGTATACAAGGTATAAAAAAAGATATATCTAGAAGCTACACCCTGCAAACACAAAGTTAAAACAGAGAATGAAATTCGCATAGGCAGGAAATACCGACGTGTCCGGTATGCACGTGTTCAGCAGAACACCCTGGCACAGTGATCAATACCGGGACGTGTCTGGTATACAAACGGTTTCAGTGGAACAACCCTAAACTTGTTTTTTCGATTTCTAACTTCAAAATCAAATTGCAGGTACCTACTAGATATGACAATATACACAGATAAGCTGCACAAAGTAAGAGCAACACAAATATCGAATGAAAATGCGAATTGAGACACGAATATTTGTTTTAACCGAACTTCAAACTCGTTCGAGTCCTACTCTCCGTTGATAGGGCTGCGGGCGACCCAGCGAAGGTCAGCCCTAAAGGATACCCACGAAGGTCACTCTAGCTGGAGTCTTTTTCAACTCTTTTTCCTCCTTCCACTAGTTGATTTTGAGACGACAGAATCAACCGTTACAAACTTTCCAAGGCACACCACAATCTCTCGGGTGCTCTCCGACGACGCCTAACCGTCTAGGACCGAAGAGTCTAAAAGTAACAAATGCGAATCATGAAATAGACAATATGCACAAGTGCTCAAGTGGTGGCTTGCTCTCTTTTTAAATTCTCTCTTAACCCATAAATAGATTTTGCTATTTGGATCACACACTCACTAAGAGAGGGTTTGAGAGAGTTGGCAAGACTCAAAAACATGTATAGAAACCAGCAGAATCAGCAGCATCAGCAGCCTCCAAATGTGGAGGCTTGGAGGTATTTATAGCCCCTTTGAAAAAACTAGTTGTTTTATAGCCGTTGCCATACCGAATGCACGTCCGGTATGACTTACACTGCCCCAACGGTAACTAAGTTACAATGACAATGTGAGGCGTCGGAACTCCCGATGAAAGCCGAAATACCCGACCGTCGGAACTCTTGACTCACGTCAGAACTCCCGACCCTCAAGGCATTTTGAAAACTAGCCATTGGCCTCTGGTCATCCATACCGGACACCAGGACAGTGAACCCTCCAAGTCAGTTAAGCGCGAAACGTCGGAACTCCCGACCTATGCCGGAACTCCCGACCGTCGGAACTTCCGACCCACATCGGAACTCCCGACGAACCAACCCGAGAATAATAAGAATTTAATCATGGCTGGGCACATACCGGACACGTCCGGTATCTTGCCAGACCAGCAAAAACAGATTAGCTCTTTTGTCTCTCAAACACTTAAAACTCACATGGGTTGACTTGAGCACTTATGAAACATTATCTATCAACATGATGCATCCCTCTTAATAGTACGGCATTCCTACTAACTCAAATTTAAAAAGTATAACAAATTTAAACCTTTTGAGTTGATCTCTTTCATCCGAAGTCGTGTATTCCAATCTTCATCAAGTGAGGGTGCCAACATGTTGGTATTGATCTTTTCACTTGAGCATAGCTATCTTGAGCACGTGACTTGATTCCATTCATCAAATTTGAATAATCCCAAATGTATAAAGTCACTTCCATCAAACACTTCAACAGTGATTTGATCCTTCATATTAACATGACCATCATAGCTTGATTAGTACCTCAACTAAATACAAGTACTTTCTTCTTCACCCTAGCTAGGTTCTTCGACCGTCAAGCCATCGCTTGCCCTTCACCCTTGCTTAGTACCTTGAAGCCTTTTCTTGCTATCTTCACCATCTCAAGCCATCAAGTCACATCTTATGTTGAATCAACCATTCATTTGTATTGTTATCTTTTTCATTTTAATTTAGCAAGCTTCAAATATAAGACCATTCCATGTGCAATCCCTCATGTCTCATTAATTAATTCTTACAAGCTTGCTTTCACACAGCACATAGAAAATTCCACAATAAATAAGCCTTTGCATGAATTCCATTTGCATTGTTGTCTTGTGCTTGAACTAGATTATTTATACAACAACACATCATTTTGGCTTTCATTAAGTACCTTAAGATAACCTATTATCTGTCCACACTTAGCAAACGGGTTAGACCTTTAATCACGTTGTCATTCAATCATCCAAAACCCACTAAAGGGCTTGATGCACTTTCAATCTCCCAATTTTTTGTGATTGATGACAACTTGATTAAAACTTTACAAAAGAATATAAACATTTAAGATTTTGGGTTCAATGATTTATGAGAGGCTCCCCCTTAATATGTGCTTATGATTAGAATTCACAAAATGACCTCAAATGTCAATTGCACATACTAAAACATATAGGAGACTCCCCCTAAATCATTACATCCGTGGGGTGCATGTGTGTGTGATAAGTAAAACCATGATGCATATGACAAGATATATCACACAAGAATAAATATAAAGACATCACATCAAATATTTTTATTCTAGTATGCATAGTCCTTATGAAAATAAATATAACACATGTATGTTACACATAGCACTCATTACATATTTTCTCAAGTCCACAAGCCACTAATATATAAATAAAGATCATGTCACAAGAGATACAAAGATAAAACATAAGTGAGTCTTATCTCTCACATGATACAATCTATTTCAAACTCAAGATATACATCAATGAGGCTCACAAACTATAGCCTGCAGTACATATCTTCAGGTACAAAGATAAGCAAATGAAACTATCCTAAAGCTTTAATCAGTCTCTCTCATAAACTACAGCCTGCAGTACATATCTTCAGGTACAAAGATAAGCAAATGAAACTATTCTGAAGCTTTAATCAGTCTCTCTCCCCCTTTGTCATCTATCACCACAAAGGTCCAATAATGACAAACTAAGGACAAAAAGAGACTGCAAGTTGTCTCTAAAAGCTATGATCACTCATCATCATCTTCATCTCTACTAGCATCCTCATCATCTGAGCATGTAGCACCGACTGGATGAGAACCACCCGCACCAGATGGGTCATAGAAACTACCCGTGAGGCCACTCCACCAGTCTAAAGCATACTCGTCTACTGCACTAGAACGTGGCTGAGAGTGAGTAGGCACATGAGCCTATAGTGGTAAAGTGTCATGGTGCTCTGGTGCCTACTGCTGCTGCTGCTGTCACTAAAGGAACTTAGCAAACTCTGTGTCGTACCTGCCCTACTGTTGCTCCTCAGTCTTAGGCTCACTAGCTGCCTCATTTGATAGTAGAGACCTAGGAGGATCAAGCTCAAGTCTAGAAGCAAGCTGCTTCAAAGTCCGAGTATCCTTCCTCCTAGCCTCCCTCTCCTTCTGCTGATAGGTCTGTATGTCCTTACACATCCCAAAGATAGCACTAAACATCTTGCGAATAGGAGACGAAGGACTATGGCGACTAGAAGAAGAATGTGAAGAAGCATGTGGTAGAGGAGAAGCTCATCCAGCTGCTGCACCACCTACAGGTGAATCTGCCTCTAGTGCTGCTGCACCTCCTCCTGGTCCTATTGGGGGCACCCCAATCTCTGTCAAGTCATCTACAATCTTTAGGACTTTATGCTTCTTGTCATACTCAAATGTGTGTCCTATGATCTTCTCAATCATAAATATGATGTAAGGTGCAAATCCACAGCCCTTGAGGGGCCTCTCTCCCACACTCCTGATCTTTGACCAAATAAAGTCAAACACACTAAATGGCTGAGCATCAGGTGCCATATTATGGAGTAGGTTCCTAGAATAATCTACAATGTTGCCCTTGTCTTCACCCTTGCAGTCAATAGTCTTCCTGAACATCCTATCTAGGTATCTGTAAGTAGGGTGAAGACCTAGAACCTTCCCCACTGCTCCTCTCTCACCTCCTGGTGGATACATATAGGCGAGCTGCTCAGGAGGTAACACCTGCTCGGTGTGGATCCTGTCTCTCTGGAGGTCCTCCTCTGAGAAGCCAAGAAAAGCTACAAAGGTGTCATAGTAAACACTGTACCACTGACCTTCAAGCATCCAATGCATATGCCTCGGCTCCTCTTCCACAAATAGAGTGCCATAAAATTGTGCAATGACTTCAGAGTTCCAATCATGCACAAACTCCATGAGCGTGTAAACACCTGTGTGCAGACAAGTGGCAATAGCATAGTCAATGGAGGACTTCCGTAGCTCTCTGATATGTTTCCAATCTATCCACTGAGACTTGGCTACCACAGGATTCCTAGCAAGTATCACACTAGTATAATAATCTAGATGGAACATAGTGTAAAAGCGATGATCATACTAAATCCTAGGCAAACCTCTGTGATCAATCCTCCTATGATCTCTTGCTCTCATAGTCATACCCTTTCCTTTGTAGTTGACTCTGACAACATAGTTAGGTAAAATGGGAGCATGTACTTCAAGAAGGCCATAGTCCATGCCCTGGCATGGGTGGTGCACTAGAGGTGCCTGCTGCTCCTCCTTTATCTCCTTAGAGCTGTCACCATCATCTGACTCTCTGTCTGAGTCTCTGTCAGTGCTCTTCCTTTTCCTATGCTCAAGTCTATAATCCCCAGTTTCATCACCAGAAGAGGGGCTACTATCACCATCACCACCCTCTTTGTACTATGGAGCGCCCCTAGTGGCTCTAGAGGGTCTCCTGCTACTGCCCTGCTCCTGCTAACTGAATCTGGAATGCATGTCTTGCCTTGCCTTCTTGTGTTTCTCCAAAGCTGGATCATGCCTATGCTTGGACCTAGGCTCCTGTCTTCCACTCATAGCTGTTGTCCTGTATCTAAAGCTTTGTAAAGAATTTTAGATACATGCCCAAACGATAGCTTATTTTAGTTAAAATATAGAAATAAGAATAATTATCCTATGCTTTGTAATCACCTTAACCAAACTAGGTCAAAAGGTTCATAAAACACAATAGACAATTAAACTTAGTCCTAAGAATCAACCACTGAGAGGATTGAAACAAGGGAGCAAAATCTACTCAGCTGTCCCATACCGGATGCATACCGGTCCGGTATGAGCGGACAACAACCCTAACCGGGGTCCTTGACTCAATCTTCAACCAATCCAATCCAAACTCTAGGCATTTCTTCTAGACAGGTAATGTAGCATCTCTACCGAAGGGATTTCAAAATCATGCCCTAACCACTTAGATCTGATGAGGTCTGGGATTAGGGTACCTTGAGAGAGTGAATGAGGATGCGATTGGAAATCCAAGTTCCGGAGTCTTCGATCTTGATGCAGATATCCTTCGATCTAATCTCCCTCTCTGCCTTTTCATGGTGGAAACTTGAAATCGCCAATGAAGGTCGAAGAGAGGTGGCTGGGTTGGTAGGAAGAAGAAAAAACTAACTTGGCAGAAGGGGTATCGGCTGTTTTTATAATCCCGCTTATACCAAACACGTCCGGTATGCATACCGGACACGTCCGGTATTTACGGCCTGGCTGTCCTTTTTCCAAATTTCATTCACTTAATTCCAATCCCCTCCTCCATCATTTCTTGATCCAAAAACATGTATGTCCTTGATCCAAAGAAGGTGTAAATACCTTTCTTATCCAAATGCTATGAATATCACTTCTCTTTTCCAAATATTTGGTATATATAGATTTTGATTACTTGAGAGAGATATTTTGAGACATAGTAGATTGTGGACTTAAGAAAGCCATGTCATGTGTAATTAGCCAATCAAACAGTCAAGGAGAGCTATAATTATCACATGACAAGGCTAGGTCACAAAGACCAAGATTCAAATAGTTTTTCAAATTCACACCACCTACACATGCTAGTTATGGGTTTTGAAAAACATCTCTTTTGTGTCACATAAATGCACATTCTAACATATAAAGGGCCTTAGATGCACTTACAATGCATGTATGTAAAGATATACCTTTGCCTTGAGCCCACAAGAATACCACTAAGAAGATATATAGCATGATAGTCTTTATGTTGACCTTAGTTGCCAAATAATCATGCTAGATACTAAATCCAAAGGACTACAAAGAATGTTATATAAGTTTGTTAGTCCACAAGGTGCAAAATAGAAACTGAGCTCCCCTAAATAAGTGCTTAAGTAATTTGAATGACTTTCAATTAGCACTTTATCTTATTAAGAATTTGGGAGTCAATTTTCTATTTTGAACCACAACCAAATAATTTGCCATATTCAAGATTTGAGTTCAAGAGATGCTCACAATTCACTTAGATTTGGTAAACCACAAGCTTCTGAGTGACTTAAGGATATGTGAAAATATATAGATCAAAGACTCAGTTGTAATCCAATTAGTGTTCTGCTTCCAGCAATACCAGACACGTCCGGAATACGTAGAATAGAAACACTTTCTTTCTGTCCTTGGCCATATCAGACACGTCCGATAGTAATAACGGACACGTCCGATAGGTGCAGGATAGAAACAAATAATTCGCTGCTTATGATTCTTCGTTTAGCTTTATTATTCATTGTATACCTGCATCTTAACAAATGAATTGCTCTACTAGAGAGCTATTAAAAGCACCATATGGCAAACATAATAATTATCAAGTAAAACTAATTTAGCCACTTTTAATTTTTCACAAATATGCCTATTTGTGAGTCATCGAGCACAAAACAAACAAAGTGACTATACTATAAGGTTTAGGTACTTGTTACCAATGGTGAGGATGAAATATATGATATATTCATTGAATTATCTTTGGGTCAACCATATAAGAGATTATTATAAGAATTGATTGATAGATTGAGTGAATATTATCAAATTGCTTGCTCAACCACCCTAAAGCCTTCATCTCATCACCAAGTACCTACATCATTAACCTAAGCACACTTTGGTACCCAACTCTTGTTGGGTCCTTTTGGGTTAGTCAACAAGTGCTTAGGCACCCAAATGATTTTAGCACTAGTTTATGGTGAACACATCACCTTGCTAGTGCTAACTCCATTTGTGGTCTTCCTAAGTATATCATTATAAATAAATGTGTTCGGCTTAGGAGCGTTACCATTTGGGCATTCATAGCTTAGATGCCCCTTTCTTCTACAAGTGTAGCATATGCGGCCTTTGTTTGCTCTATGCTTGTTTTACTTGTATGAACATCTATCAACCTTGTGGCCTGTCTCATTGCATCCATAACATCTTCTTGTTGCAACTTGGGCTTCCTTTCTTGCCTCTTTGTACATTAGGCATTTCTTAGTAGGATGCCCCAATTTCTTGCTCATGAGACAAGCGCTTTGTCCATCACTTTTCTTTTGGTTGGCCAACTTGTTTGAGGCCTTTTGTTCGGCCACTTCACACTTGTCGGGCCAACTCTTATATGGACACATAGCCCACTCATGTCCATATAATCCACAACCATAGCATAACCTTTTTCTATGTTTCTTGCTCTTGGTTGTGTTGGCCTTGCTTGAGATGTGATTCTTTTATTGGGTTTTGGAGGAAGCAAGGTTTGAACCCTTTTCAAGCTTCTTCACCATGTTATCACGGTTATCTTGAGAAGGTTATGCTTTCTCCTTACCCTTCAACCGAATCACATCTTTCTTTAATCTTTCCACCTCTTCTTTGAGCTCTATATTTTCTATGAGATTTAGCTCAATCAAAGATTGGCTTGCTTGAGGAGCACATTCATTAGTACAAGAAATATTTAATTGAGATGGTGTACTAGTGAGTGAATGTGTCAGAGGTTGAGAAAATTTTACCGATGTGATCACAACCTCATGAGCTACCTCAAGCATGATGCTTGATTCTACTACTTCATCATGAGAGCACTTTAGATGAACATAGTTTGCTTGTAGCACATTATACTTGCTTGATAGTTCATCTAGCCTTGCCTTGAGCTCCAAGTTTTCCTTCTCTAGTTGTGAAACACTAGAAGAGGAGTTAGTAACTAAAGAATGCTCAATTGATAATTTCTCATACCTTTCACTTAGAGCCTTTAGTTCTTCCATCTTGGAGATGAGAAACAATTCTTGCTTTTGAAGTGATTGCTCTTGCTTCTCAATATCTTCTTCAAGCTCATCATTCTTTTCAACTATCTTCATGATGATGAACTTATCTTTGCGGTTGAGATGATCAAGATTGTAGTTGTCTTCAACTTCAACATCACTCTCATCTTGATCATCTACTTGTGCTTTCTCCTTTTCTTGATCTTTCTTGTTACTCTTCTTGCTTTTCTTGGCCATGAGACACAAGTGATGAGTATCATGAGATACTAAGGCTGACTCATCACTTGGTCACCATCGGGCTTGAGCATCGTTGCAAACAGTTGCTTGCTGCTCTACTGCCTCGGCCATACTAGACATGTTCGGTAGGCATACCGGACATGTCCGGTATGTGTAGGCAGATAGCAGGTCATGCGCTGCTTGCACTTCTTGCTCTAGCTTGGCGCTCTTGAGGTCTTGTGAGGCTTCTTCGCTGTATGAAGACACAATGGACATATTTTCCATTGACTTGATCTCAAGTGCATCATCACATTTGGATTTTCCATATAAATCAAAAAGTCTAGTCCAAATGAGATGAGCACTCTCCGAAGGTGGTTGTCCATTGAAGATTGCCTCATCTTGAACCTCTGCACTTAATGTACTCAACATGACATTAATAGCTTGAGCATTGAGTTACACGCATATCTCTTCCTCTTTTGACAAATTTTTATAGTTGCTCCAATCAACTATAGGAAGAGATATGCTTGTATCCACAATATGCTCAACAAGAGGACTAATATCCCTAAAAGCATTGAGTATATGAATTGACCAAGGTAGAAAGTTTAAACCATCATTTTGGAGAAGCACCGACTGCAACTCGATAGGCGTCGACATCCTTTTCTCACGGTGGTGAAGCTTTAGGTGAGATCTTGGCTCCGATACCAATTGAAAGAACCTAGGATGCCGCCTAGAGGGAGGTGAATAGACGTTTCTAAAATTAACACCTTTAAATGTGGAAACGATTAGTAAAGGGAGTTTCCAAAATAGAAACTCCAAATAAAGAGTAGTACCACCCCTCACAAGTTAGTCACAGAGTATACAAGGTATAAAGAATATATCTAGAAGCTACAACCCTACAACATAAAGTTAGAGCAGAGAATGAATATATTCAGCACAGGCAAAAAAATACTAGACATGTCTGGTAGGTATACCGGACGTGTCCGGTATGCACGTGTTCAGCAGAACAGCCTGGCACAGTGGTGGCTTGCTCTCTTTTTCAAATTCTCTCTTAACCTACAAATGGATTTTACTATTTAGATCACACACTCACTAAGAGAGGGTCTAGAAAAGTTGGCAAGGCTCAAAAATATGTATAGAAACCAGTAGAATCAGCAGCATCAGCAGCCTCCAAAGGTGGAGGCTTGAGGGTATTTATAGCCCCTTTGAAAAAACTAGCCATTTTATAGTTGTTGCCATACCGGACATACCGGACACGTCCGCTAATACTTACACTGCCCTAATGGTAACTAAGTTACAATGACAATGTGAGACGTCGGAACTCCTGATGAAAGCCAAAACTCCCGACCGTCGGAACTCCCGACCCTCAAGGCATTTTGAAAACTAGCCATTGGCCTCTGGTCGTCCATACCGGACACGTCCGGTACGACCAGGACAGTGAACCCTCCAAGTCAGTTAAGCACGAAACGTCGGAACTCCCGACCTATGCTGGAACTCCCGACCGTCGGAACTTCCGACCCACATCGGAACTCCCAACGAACCAACCCGAGAACAATAAGAATTTTATCATGGCAGGGCACATACAGGACACGTCCGGTATTAGCCAGACCAGTAAAAACAGATTAGCTCTTTTGTCTCTCAAACACTCAAAACTCACATGGGTTGGCTTGAGCACTTATGAAACATTATCTATCAACATGATACATCCCTCTTAATAGTACGACATTCCTATTAACTCAAATTTAAAAATATAACAAATTTAAACCTTTTGAGTTGATCTCTTTCAATCGAAGCTGTGTATTCTAATCTTCATCAAGTGAGGGTGCCGACATGTTGATATTGATCTTTTCACTTGAGCATAGCCATCATGAGCACGTGACTTGATTCCATTCATCAAATTTGAATAATCCCAAATGTATCAAGTCACTTCCATCAAACACTTCAATAGTGATTTGATCCTTCACATTAACATGACCATCATAGCTTGATTAGTACCTCAACTAAATGCAAGTACTTCCTTCTTCACCCTAGCTAGGTTCTTTGGCCGCCAAGCCGTCGCTTGCCCTTCACCCTTGCTCAGTACCTTGAAGCATTTCCTTGCTATCTTCACCATCTCAAGCCATCAAGTCACATCTTGTGGTTAATTGTGACAGAACCGCCCAATTTATATAAGATCAAGTACGGTTGTCCCCGCTAACACGTTGACACACCCATACTTTCACTCATATAAACCCGGTAGTCCGCCGAGTGTCCCGAAAGACCTCGGTAAATCAACATCACAACCAAGATCGCGTGATGAAGCAAATACACATCACATACATCGGGTTGCAGCGGAAATAATATTAAAAAGGGGTTAACAAATAATAGTACAAGTTTGGGGTTTTAAAACTGCTTAGTGGAAACAACATAGCTTTCAAATGATTACATTAATATAAGTTCCAAATATATTGCTAGCATAGTGACATCATCCGACAAAAGCATATAGAGGAGAAGTAAGTATAGAATCACCGAGCCCACCGGTGGTTAGCCACCATCATCAACAGGTCGAGAACATCACCTGCAACAAGGTGGGATAAACCCTGAGTACTCGAATGTACTCAGCCAGACTTACCCGTCTTAAACCAAAATAAAGCGACACCAAGGATTATGCAAGGCTTTCTTTAGTGGGCTAGCTGACTTATTTGCGAAAAGCATAAGCTATCATGAAGAAACCATTTTGAATACTTTGCATCATCTTTATTATGACCTATCCATCTAGGTAAGCACCTGTACTATAGCAATCACTTGATTAACCAATAACATCCAGTTACCAATTTAGATTTAGCATATCTCATACCATCCAGATAACCATCATTGTTCCATAATAATTACTACGATGAAGTAACTCGAGTCAAGTGCTCACTATCCAGGAGCGATGGCGATTCGAATCGATTCCTAACCAGCTGGTGATTTATTCCTTACACAAACCTCACTCACCCGCTAAAGTGAGATATTGATCACCGAGTCAACTTTCCAGGAATCTCGAGTTTGCCAGGAACCACATGTACCCGGGGGCCGACCGACTGCACTTTGGTCTTATCATCTCGCCCCCGTGTCCTACCACACCTGCTCCGGCACAGTGCGTTGCGGGCAATCTACTCGGCCCGAAAAATCTCCCAGCTTCGCGGTCGGAAGGTACTTTATCCGGCCAGCTAAATGTAAGGCATGCGTTCAACATGACTCGAGGCCCAACAACGGTCGGTCCTTAATCGACACAGACGGAAACTAACAGCACCCCAGAACCCTGTCTGGTTGCCTCCAACTTTTTCCGTCCGGTCTCCAATTATCCATCACATATGGTTAATTCCAGGATATCATTCTTTCCATAGCTAAATTCTTCCAGTAACCACCTATAATGTAGGTGACCGGATATCACCAATCGCTACCGGTCTAAGCAAGGCTAAGCAGTTATTCGATCCTGACCTAACAGGGTAACAAGGTAGTAAGGTAGGCAAGGATAGTAATAAATGCATCAACGGTTTCAATCAACTCCTACAACTTAATGCAACAATATATAACTCATATATAGAAAGAATTGCTTTTATAAATTAGGAGACTTATAATGCTCCGGGGCTTGCCTGGGATCCGACACAAGTCAGTTCAGTTAGCTTGCACCATCCTGGTGACATCTCAGATCCTAGCACTCGCTTAGTCCTTCCATCTTCGGGATAGATACTCCATACATCGTCTTCGGATTCGGCTCCAACATCACGTCCTTCACGTGGTTCATCTAGCGTACCTAGATGAGATGCAAGATGCAAGTGCATGAATATGAAGAATAGTACCATGAGACGCATCACAAATAGCAAGCAAGACAAGCATCGTTTACACTAAACACACTTAAGTACTTTGCGATGCTTAACTTAACATCACACAATCTATCATGCTAAGATAACAAAGAATATTATACATGGCACATAAGTCTCACAAGATCTCAGGTGTATTTAACTTAATTACCAAGGACGTGAACCACACTTAGCAACATGCAAAGCAAGTCAAGGTGAAGCAACAACTATAACCGGAATATGCCAATTTCTGGATTTGCAAACAGCAGCTTCATAAATCAATCATATCTGGAGTTTTATAAATCCAAATGATATGAAACAAGACATTCTGGAAAGCTTAGGAAATTATCTACATTTCATCTTTAATCATCTCAGCATGATTCTCAAGTTAACTAAGTCAAATATATTCATTTACAGAAACTGGTCTACAATTGACAGAAAACAGCCATTTCTGAAACCCAACTTTAAACAGCTATAACTCTTAAACTACTTGGCCAAATGACACCAATTTTTAATAGAAGCTAGATACATGAATTATCTACAACTTTTGTATAAACAAGTTTCACAACAAAGCACATTATCATGAAGAACTTTGCTAAGTTCCCAGATCTATCCATAAACCACATCGGCAAGAAAATAATTATTAACTTATGTTGCAAATACATAATTAGGCAAAACCAACTTTACCAACATGTCACACATGACTAAAGAACACCAGAAAACCTAGTGTCCATGACCAAATAAATTCTTTTAATGCATTTCTTAATTTATTTTAGATAATAAGGTGACTTAATGAACATATACCAAAAGTGCACAATAACTTCTACAAACATTACAGTGGCTCACATATCCTCTTAATAGTCTACTGTATAAATTTCACTCCATTTGGATATGTATAGCAACCTCTACGAAAAAGACAAGTTGCTAAAGCAAGAATTCATGTGAGAGCAAGATAAACCAATAACTCACTCATACTTCATCCAATACTCATGAAATTTTTATCACACATCAACTATCATATGAGTAGCATGCCACAAAAATTTCACTCCATTTGAAGCCCTAGATCTACAGTTATGAAAAAGACAAATACCACTAGTATTACAAACCTAGCTGCATAAATATATTTTTACAGCTAAAACTTTAAAGTAAAACATGTAATATTATAGATCTAGTGCATAGAGAATTTCACAAGGATTCCAAAAAGTCCTTATTTACTATTTTACGAATTTTCTACGATTTACTATGAATTTCCAAAGTTCCCGCAAAATAATTACAAACCAGTCCTTACGGTACTATTCACATGAGTCACTGACTTCGCAGTTAGGACCCTGAACTTCGTCGAATTCTAGTAGGAGGTCCCTGACGGGATTTGAGCAGGGGAGGCCGTCGGAGCTCGCGGAATCCGGCCGGAGAAGGCACGTCGTCGGCGGCTGAGGGGCGGGGGAGCACTAGGGGGCCCTTACGCACCCGCCGGAGGCCTCGGCTCGGCCCGAGGTGGCCCACGGCGGCTTGGCCACGCGCGGGCGGCGGCTGCAGCGGCGGCGGCCGGAGCTTCCATGGCCACGGTGGCGGTTTGCGACGGCGAGCACGAGCACGACGTGAAGGAGATGGCGGCGAAGCTGCTGGTAGTCCTCAGGAGGAGTGGAGAGGCGCGGAGTAGTAGCGGGAACGCAGTGACCGCGGAGCTCGGCGGCGGCGTCCATGGCGGGCGCGCTCTGGCGCGCGCGTGCAGCGCAGAGGGCGAGGGAGGAGGAGAGCAGGGAGGAGTGGAGAGCGTCTGGGATAGCTCGGCCTCCATTATGGAGCAGCAGGGGCGCGGCAGGGCGGCCGGGACACGCGGCGAGGAGGTGGGCGCGTGGTGTCCATGCGCGGCGACCACGTCGGCAAGCGGTTCGAACAGGTGGCGGGCACCGGTGAGGGCGACGTGGGGAGCCAATTTGGGCCACTTCCAGGCCGAATCAGTCCTTGGGCCAAAAATGAAGTTTGTAGTCCACGATCTGCTCTTCATTTTTCATTTAGAGACCAAGGTCATTAGAGCTCTTCAACAGCGGGGTAATTAGGCCACAAACTGTCAGTGTCAGCGCCTTGATAATGGTCACGGAAATTCACTTTCGGAGGTCAAAACTCGATCAAACTCAGTGCAACTTTTTGCATGCTCTTCTCCATAGTATAACCTTCAACTTCTCTTTTTGGACCAACTCAAGTTGCTTAATGAATTTCGGAGAACGCGGAATGCCAACAGCGATGACAATGGATTCCAGACTTAGAAAATTTTCTAAGTACTGAAAACAGCTGTCAACTCAAAGTTCGAGCCTCGATTTGACTTAGTTCCAAGTTGATCTGGCTCTAGGTCCAAAAACAAAGTTTGTTCTACTCTACCCAATCTTCAACTTTTATTTAAGGTGCAACTCCATGCAAGCACTGTAAGTGGTTGGTCAACATAGGTCAAAGTATCGTCACTATAAAGCTTAAATTAGAGTTATTGACCGATTGAGGCATTTTCTTGACTTCTCCTCAACATGAACCTTTCATGACTTTTGTTGTAGAGTTCATCTAGAGTCATTTGGGCAAGGTTGCAAGATTTGGTTGACGATCAAGAATTCCATTCACTTTATAAAATTATTCAAGCAAGGACATAACTCGTCATTTCATGTGACTTCTTGATTCCAAACTTCACGAAACTTTTCCATGGATCAATATAGATGGGTATTGATGTGAGACACATGAAGATATTCCAATCACACCACCCAAGCATATATCTTGAAAAGGGGTCTATAGGCGAGCAAAGGTGCAATATCCAAGTTTAGGTTAGGGCTCGTTTCTATAGGTTTGACCTTGACATCTTCATCATCACTTAATATACCATATTTTAGCTCAAACCTATTGCTTAACTAGTGGCAAACACCTAGGGTGTTACAGCCTTCCCCCCTTAAAGGAATCGCGTCCCGAGATTCGATGCGAAAGACTTTGAAGGGAAGAGAAACATGTCATCCAGTTTCCAACATTAGTGATAGCATTAGGCTTCTTAACTTCGGAGCATCAGAGAAGCTAATTTGGTCATGACACTTTCTGATACTTGCTCTTCGTCGTAAGCTGTTGTCTGAAGAATTTCCTTCTTCGGCCTTCATGAAGTATTGTTACTTTGGGAGGAATCCAAGATAGCAATGTCCTACGTACTTCGTCCTCGATGTACGAAGAGCGATACAAACGTAGACTAAATACTTGCAGCATCTACTTCCCGAGTGGATATAGCACAGACCATATGGACTTTGCACTAGATGATAATCTTCTGAAGGATACTTGTTGTAATGGTTCCATGTGCGCAGTTCTCTTTCTCTGATAACAATATTGTATGGTCTGAGTCTGCCGAGTGAGTGGTAAACGTAATAGCTGACTCTGTCGGCTCAACGTTCTCGATGATCATTCCTTAGGGAGCCTTCGTATCCAAGTTGCAACAGTGATCTGGGTTGAATCTGATGCAACCTCTTGGGTAAAAACACTCATAAGGTACCAAAGGCATGTCAGCATTGGAGAACCATTGGCGTAGAAGGATGTTAGTGAGGCTTGGAGGACAACACAAGTTGCAAGTAATCACAAAACTAAGGACTAGCTCACTACCAAGCAGGTTAAGTACAATTTGCCTTCGTGGTGCAGTTGCACAGCAAGTTGGGTTGACCTGCATCATAGCAAAACTAGCTTTCTTACTATATTTGTCATCGAGACTTCCATTCCAAGGCCAATCAATATCTCAAAAACCATAATCCAAAAATCTGCGGTTTGACATCTTTCCAATTGCTTTCGAATTGCAAGGGCACAATTTTGACTTCTAGAACACCTTGACTGCTCACGCATTGCTGATCTAAGAGGGCAAAGGCAAGGCACATAGGGGTGCAATTAGTCTTCTCAAGGGTATGGAGGGTTGTCTAATCAGCAATACACCTACAAGTTGTAATTTCTTGGCATGAATTACAAACACAACCGTTTAATGCAAATGATGACCGCAGTCACAGCGAAATTGCAGATTCTGTACCCTTTTGTTTTCTATTCATATCTCACCAACTACTGCTCCAATATGCACAAATTTTTGTGGACATGTAGATCCATGGGTCTTCTAACTACTCACCAAAATTCAACTCAAATGGGCACCGTTTGACCATCTAAACAATTCATCTACCAAAACTGCTGTGTTTGAAAATGGCAGCAAACCAAGCCGACAAGATATCTCTCTAATCCGATGTTTTACTCAACCAATACTCAAACTAACTTAAGACATTGAAGGGTCCTAAGCAATGAATGAGATCACCAAGTTTGGGGTCAATCCAACTTCGTTTGAGTCACTAACCGCCGGCTTGAAGATAACCGGTTTAGTGCCACAAAATCTGGACAGATTTCGTGTCCTCCCTTTTCTTCGCTCCACACGTTGAGGTGTGTGTTTGGCACTCTCTAACCTTTCTCATAGCAGCAGCAGTCTTTCTCTAGCTGAGGATGGAGGCTAGAGTTTTCCTTACATGCTTCTCTAGTAATACTTCAACCATCGTTTTAGGCACCAACTTGACTATGCACAAGCATTGGACTTGTGGGCTGTTTTCGCAGGGCACAAAACATTATTCCACATGTAGGGCATTTCTACATTGACAAGGAACCATTCCTATATATCCTTCGGCACTTCATCCAATAGAGTCCGGACACATGTGTTAGTGGCACCTTGGGGCATAAAGATGCTAACTAAAATCAGGGACGTGCTTTCACTAGCTCCTACCTAGCCGATACCACGTCTTGTACTATATACGTGATTGTCAAAGATAGAATTGACTAGATAGCACATTTGGAGAAGAAGTAGCACTTGCATTGTGGGGCCAGGTTTGCTGTTTCCTTGATCAACATTGTTCTGTGAAATCTGGCCTTCATAGTTACCAAATAGTCGTTACCTAACTGAAGACTAACTTTCCTACTGGTAACAACTCAGTTGTCCCTCAACACTAAAAAGGTTCCGAATCTTCACTTTTGATAATAAAAATTGTGGTTAAAGCTTATAGATGGTCGCCATTGAAGTCTGCAGAAAGGGGTCACACCAAAGAAGGTCGGTTCGTCTACGTGATCCTTATGCACCTAAAGATTGAGAACTTGGACAGGAATCTCATATATACCAGGTGACCTATTACAGCACATAATCTCCTGGTCCATTTATCATCCGACTGATAACTTGTTCAACCTTAAGTGTGGTGCACCTTTCTGATCCAATGAAAATGACATAAGTTGCTCACTAGATGATTGACATCATTACAGGGACAGTCACGTCGAGTAGAGTCACTTGTCTACCCTCTTGCAGTCTGTTTATGTTCATGTTAGTGACCTGTTCTTCAAAGGTTAACCGTTGGACTACTCCAGCAAGGGAGTCCTATTGCATCTAGTTCGACATATAGATCGCTTGACATGATAAGGAGGGATAACCAAGGAAGAGCTCAAGTGAGAATAACATATCGGTGTAGTTCTATAATGGATCATGACTAGAAACCTCGATACCAGCGCGTGCCAAGCAGCACAGCCTTGTGTGTGCACCCACAGGAGGCTCTCGGTTTCATCGCGGCACCATAGATCGCTAATCATGGCACCATTACTGAACATACAACCTACAAGAAATCTCACATGGCACAAATTGGGTTGCATAGGAGCAAGCACTATGCGAAGGAGGGATAGCAAACAAAGGTAGTCACAAGGTTAGAAGTCAACAAACAGGGGATCCGAAAATCAAAACACAACGCAAGAGAGCATAGCTTAATTGCCAAAGACAACTGAGCAGGGGACTTCTTGCCAAATTTCCATATACGTCTTGTGTCCACCAAGTGATTACCAAAACTTGGACGTGGTTCTAGGATAGCGCTCTTCAACACTCGTATGCTTACCGATGACAAAAGGGGTGATAACTATGGCACTAATTAGATAACAAGCATACATACCCACCACTTGGCTAAACTAGAGGACATTAGAGGTTAAGCATGTAACCACAATTATTTCTAGCAAGGCTAAGCACACACTTTTCTCAAGCACTTCCTATTCAAGCAACATGGAACAAGGCATTCTTGTTTAACTCCACACGAGGAAGATAGTGCAATACATCGATCACAAGTTACTTAGTACTTAGAATAAAGGAAGGGAAGTATATTGATGCACAATCACAATCATGATGCATGCTCGTCCTATTCGTCCTCACGAAATTGCCAGCCTAAGGCGACAATCACGTTTTATGTCGGTGGCATAACACGTACTCTCTCGGTATATAGCTAGTCGTCAGCTACATTCAATCTACGCATTCGTGGTTAGCGTACCTGCAGGCAAATTCATTGCAGCCCATCCCCACAAAGAGATAAATAAGCACATAATGAAAGCAGTAAACTAAGATACTCTCCATATATACATCCCCAGATGTATATACTTCGATATCCATAGCTACCCGATAAATATACCCGCAATTAAGTACCTTCATATATACATGTGTGTAACATGTAAATATTCCAATAACCACAGCTAACTCTCCCCTAGACCGATAGTTGGACGGTCATACTCTCACAACTCACACTTACCTGGGCGTAGAGGCAATTGATCCATACAGTACCATTCAAGCGAATGGCATCCATACAATAGCACGCCGTATGGACGACGAAAGAAAAATTGCAATAAAGTACATCCCTTAAAGTTAGTACTTAGATAGCCACCTAATAGTCCTTAACTGGGCATAAAGGAAGATGTCGCTAGCATAGTTTTGCAATTAAGTTTTGACAAATTTGCCTGTAGCTAAAGTTTTAGTTAAAATAGACCTTTTAAAACCAAAACTTAGCTTTTAAAACTATGTACCTGACAGTATTATGCTTAATCTCGCTCTGATACCAGCTGTGACAGAACCGCCCAATTTATATAAGATCAAGTACGGTTGTCCCCGCTAACACGTTGACACACACATACTTTCACTCATATAAACCCGGTAGTCCGCCGAGTGTCCCGAAAGACCTCGGTAAATCAACATCACAACCAAGATCGCGTGATTAAGCAAATACACATCACATACATCGGGTTGCAGCGGAAATAATATTAAAAAGGGGTTAACAAATAATAGTACAAGTTTGGGGTTTTAAAACTGCTTAGTGGAAACAACATAGCTTTCAAATGATTACATTAATATAAGTTCCAAATATATTGCTAGCATAGTGACATCATCCGACAAAAGCATATAGAGGAGAAGTAAGTATAGAATCACCGAGCCCACCGGTGGTTAGCCACCATCATCAACAGGTCGAGAACATCACCTGCAACAAGGTGGGATAAACCCTGAGTACTCGAATGTACTCAGCCAGACTTACCCGTCTTAAACCAAAATAAAGCGACACCAAGGATTATGCAAGGCTTTCTTTAGTGGGCTAGCTGACTTATTTGCGAAAAGCATAAGCTATCATGAAGAAACCATTTTGAATACTTTGCATCATCTTTATTATGACCTATCCATCTAGGTAAGCACCTGTACTATAGCAATCACTTGATTAACCAATAACATCCAGTTACCAATTTAGATTTAGCATATCTCATACCATCCAGATAACCATCATTGTTCCATAATAATTACTACGATGAAGTAACTCGAGTCAAGTGCTCACTATCCAGGAGCGATGGCGATTCGAATCGATTCCTAACCAGCTGGTGATTTATTCCTTACACAAACCTCACTCACCCGCTAAAGTGAGATATTGATCACCGAGTCAACTTTCCAGGAATCTCGAGTTTGCCAGGAACCACATGTACCCGGGGGCCGACCGACTGCACTTTGGTCTTATCATCTCGCCCCCGTGTCCTACCACACCTGCTCCGGCACAGTGCGTTGCGGGCAATCTACTCGGCCCGAAAAATCTCCCAGCTTCGCGGTCGGAAGGTACTTTATCCGGCCAGCTAAATGTAAGGCATGCGTTCAACATGACTCGAGGCCCAACAACGGTCGGTCCTTAATCGACACAGACGGAAACTAACAGCACCCCAGAACCCTGTCTGGTTGCCTCCAACTTTTTCCGTCCGGTCTCCAATTATCCATCACATATGGTTAATTCCAGGATATCATTCTTTCCATAGCTAAATTCTTCCAGTAACCACCTATAATGTAGGTGACCGGATATCACCAATCGCTACCGGTCTAAGCAAGGCTAAGCAGTTATTCGATCCTGACCTAACAGGGGTAACAAGGTAGTAAGGTAGGCAAGGATAGTAATAAATGCATCAACGGTTTCAATCAACTCCTACAACTTAATGCAACAATATATAACTCATATATAGAAAGAATTGCTTTTATAAATTAGGAGACTTATAATGCTCCGGGGCTTGCCTGGGATCCGACACAAGTCAGTTCAGTTAGCTTGCACCATCCTGGTGACATCTCAGATCCTAGCACTCGCTTAGTCCTTCCATCTTCGGGATAGATACTCCATACATCGTCTTCGGATTCGGCTCCAACATCACGTCCTTCACGTGGTTCATCTAGCATACCTAGATGAGATGCAAGATGCAAGTGCATGAATATGAAGAATAGTACCATGAGACGCATCACAAATAGCAAGCAAGACAAGCATCGTTTACACTAAACACACTTAAGTACTTTGCGATGCTTAACTTAACATCACACAATCTATCATGCTAAGATAACAAAGAATATTATACATGGCACATAAGTCTCACAAGATCTCAGGTGTATTTAACTTAATTACCAAGGACGTGAACCACACTTAGCAACATGCAAAGCAAGTCAAGGTGAAGCAACAACTATAACCGGAATATGCCAATTTCTGGATTTGCAAACAGCAGCTTCATAAATCAATCATATCTGGAGTTTTATAAATCCAAATGATATGAAACAAGACATTCTGGAAAGCTTAGGAAATTATCTACATTTCATCTTTAATCATCTCAGCATGATTCTCAAGTTAACTAAGTCAAATATATTCATTTACAGAAACTGGTCTACAATTGACAGAAAACAGCCATTTCTGAAACCCAACTTTAAACAGCTATAACTCTTAAACTACTTGGCCAAATGACACCAATTTTTAATAGAAGCTAGATACATGAATTATCTACAACTTTTGTATAAACAAGTTTCACAACAAAGCACATTATCATGAAGAACTTTGCTAAGTTCCCAGATCTATCCATAAACCACATCGGCAAGAAAATAATTATTAACTTATGTTGCAAATACATAATTAGGCAAAACCAACTTTACCAACATGTCACACATGACTAAAGAACACCAGAAAACCTAGTGTCCATGACCAAATAAATTCTTTTAATGCATTTCTTAATTTATTTTAGATAATAAGGTGACTTAATGAACATATACCAAAAGTGCACAATAACTTCTACAAACATTACAGTGGCTCACATATCCTCTTAATAGTCTACTGTATAAATTTCACTCCATTTGGATATGTATAGCAACCTCTACGAAAAAGACAAGTTGCTAAAGCAAGAATTCATGTGAGAGCAAGATAAACCAATAACTCACTCATACTTCATCCAATACTCATGAAATTTTTATCACACATCAACTATCATATGAGTAGCATGCCACAAAAATTTCACTCCATTTGAAGCCCTAGATCTACAGTTATGAAAAAGACAAATACCACTAGTATTACAAACCTAGCTGCATAAATATATTTTTACAGCTAAAACTTTAAAGTAAAACATGTAATATTATAGATCTAGTGCATAGAGAATTTCACAAGGATTCCAAAAAGTCCTTATTTACTATTTTACGAATTTTCTACGATTTACTATGAATTTCCAAAGTTCCCGCAAAATAATTACAAACCAGTCCTTACGGTACTATTCACATGAGTCACTGACTTCGCAGTTAGGACCCTGAACTTCGTCGAATTCTAGTAGGAGGTCCCTGACGGGATTTGAGCAGGGGAGGCCGTCGGAGCTCGCGGAATCCGGCCGGAGAAGGCACGTCGTCGGCGGCTGAGGGGCGGGGGAGCACTAGGGGGCCCTTACGCACCCGCCGGAGGCCTCGGCTCGGCCCGAGGTGGCCCACGGCGGCTTGGCCACGCGCGGGCGGCGGCTTTGCAGCGGCGGCGGGCCGGAGCTTCCATGGCCACGGTGGCGGTTTGCGACGGCGAGCACGAGCACGACGTGAAGGAGATGGCGGCGAAGGCTGCTGGTAGTTCCTCAGGAGGGAGTGGAGAGGCGCGGAGTAGCGGGAATGCAGTGACCGCGGGAAGCTCCTCGGCGGCGGCATCCATGGCTGGGGCGCGCTCTATGGCGCGCCGGCGGGCAGCGCAGAGGGGCTAGGGAGGAGGAGAGCAGGGAGGAGTGGAGAGCGTCTGGGATAGCATCCGGCCTCCCTTATGGAGCAGCAGGGGCGCGGCACGGGCGGCCGGGACATTGCGGGCTCGAGGAGGTGGGCGCGTGGTGTCCATGCGCGGCGACCACCGGCACAAGCGGGATCGGAAACAGGTGGCGGGCACCGGTGAGGGCGACGTGGGGGAGCCAATTTGGGCCACTTCCAGGCCGAATCAGTCCTTGGGCCAAAAATGAAGTTTGTAGTCCACGATCTGCCTCTTCATTTTTCATTTAGAGACCAAGGTCATTAGAGCTCTTAAACAGCGGGGTAATTAGGCCAACAAACTGTCAGTGTCATGCGCCTTGCTAATGGTCACGGAAATTCACTTTCGGAGGTCAAACTCGATCAAACTCAGTGCAACTTTTTGCATGCTCTTCTCCATAGTATAACCTTCAACTTCTCTTTTTGGACCAACTCAAGTTGCTTAATGAATTTCGGAGAACGCGGAATTGCCAACAGCGATGACAATGGATTCCAGACTTTGAAAATTTTCTAAGTACTGAAAACAGCTGTCAACTCAAAGTTCGAGCCTCGATTTGACTTAGTTCCAAGTTGATCTGGCTCTGGGTCCCAAAAACAAAGTTTGTTCTACTCTACCCAATCTTCAACTTTTATTTAAGGTGCAACTCCATGCAAGCACTATAAGTGGTTGGTCAACATAGGTCAAAGTATCGTCACTATCAAGCTTAAATTAAGAGTTATTGACCGATTGAGGCATTTTTCTTGACTTTCTCCTCAACATAAACCTTTCATGACTTTGTTTGTAGAGTTCATCTAGAGTCATTTTGGGCAAGGTTGCAAGATTTGGTTGACGATCAAGAATTCATTCACTTTATAAAATTATTCAAGCAAGGACATAATCGTCATTTCATGTGACTTCTTGATTCCAACTTCACGAAACTTTTCCATGGATCAATATA
The DNA here is from genome assembly GCF_019320115.1 of Miscanthus floridulus. NCBI lineage: Eukaryota > Viridiplantae > Streptophyta > Magnoliopsida > Poales > Poaceae > Miscanthus > Miscanthus floridulus. The sequence continues at coordinate 13,077 of NW_027097093.1, read as the reverse complement.
GATGGGTATTGATTGTGAGACACATGAAGATATTCCAATACACCACCCCAAGCATATATCTTGAAAGGGGGTCTATAGGCGAGCAAGGTTGCAATATCCAAGTTTAGGTTAGGGCTCGTTCTATAGGTTTGACCTTGACATCTCATCATCACTTAATATACCATGTTTTAGCTCAAACCCATTGCTTAACTAGTGGCAAACACCTAGGGTGTTACATTAAATCAACCATTCATTATATTGTTATCTTTTCCATTTCAATTTAGCGAGCTTCAAAATATGAGACCCATTCCATGTGCAATCTCTCATATCTCATTAATTAATTCTACGAGCTTGCGTTCACACAATACATGGAAATCCACAATAAATAAGCCTTTGCATCAATTCTATATTGCATTGTTGTCTTGTGCTTGAACTAGATTGTTTATACAAACAACACATAATTTTGGTTTTCATTAAGTACCTGTGAGATAACCTATTACCTATCCACACTTAGCAAACGGGTTAGACCTTTAATCACGTTATCATTCAATTATCCAAAACCTACTAAGGCTTAGATGCACTTTCATCCTGAATATTATTTTTTGTGTTAGAAAAAATGAAATAGCTAAGAACTGATTAATCATTGGTTTTTGATATGTGAACGGTACCTCTATGAAGCATGTGCAGTGACTTTAGGCCACCCATTCAACAGAAAAACACACCTAGTGCATAGTGTCGGTGTTTATACAAGCACCGGCAAGTAAATTTATAGTGATGTGCGTTAGGCCTGGATGGTGTGCTAAAGGACACAAGATATATACTGGTTCGGGCTGAATGTCCCTATGTCCAGTCTGTTGCTGCTCGTGTTATTAGCACTAAAAATAGTTCAGTAGGGGGTTAAAACGGTCGAGAGAGGGACTGATCCCAAGTCTCTGATGAAAGGGTCGAAGGATGCCAAGAGCCTGGTAGCAGCTTGACTGTGTGTGATGTGTTTTGTGTTGTTCAAAGTCTGTCCCTTTGTTGGAGGAAGCACATGCCCTTTTATAGATGAAGGGGATGGCTTTACAAGTGAGAGGGCAAGGGTGTGTACGCTTCCTAGCCTTATTGTCCACGTCTACCAAGCCTGTTTTCCATTTCGGCGGGTGGTGTGAGAGGATGATAATCGCCAACAATACTGTCGATGCCATTATAGAATGTCAGGATGGCTACAGAGTACTGCCTCGCATAGGTTATGGATTCTGGTATAGTGGTTTTGACTTATGAGCCTTGCCTAGCCTTGCTCCGCACGCCTTCTGGTTCCCATGAGTCCCTGTCAGAGGGACGTGGGGTTAGGGTCTAAGGTAGCGCTATGGGCAAGGCCTTCCGATTAGAGAGGGCGTCTGGAGGCTGAAGCGACTGCTCTGATCTGGTGGACCCAAGGAGTCATGAAGTGGGCGCCGCTCCCTTGGGACCATAACATGGTGATAGCATATCCGTCATCTATGGAGGTCGTGAGTCCTTTCCTGGAGCATAGTGGTTGTCGTATGTCTACGTTGGGTTCTGTGTTTGAGGGTCGAAGGCGGTGCCTACAACTCTGTAGGGCGAAGAACACGTGCCTACAACACTATTTAGGCTCTGCTATGCCTAGAAGGGCTAAAGCACCCATCCCATCATTCCTTGGCAGTACTTTTCTTGCCGAGGTACAGGGTATGGTCCTTGAAGCTGTAGTTGACCTGAACGTCTTGTCCTACTCTGTACCTATCATCGTGAGGGGTGGGAAGAGGTTGATAGGTGAGATGCAGCTAGCCTTTGGATATTGGATGAGGCAGAGTCTATCCCTAAGCCCTTAGGCGAGGCGGAGCTGGCCCTTATCCCTCGAGAGAGACTGAGCCCGGCCCTCGTGGGTCGGGTAAGGCAGAATCTATCCCTAAGCCCTCGGGCAAGGTGGAGCTGGCCCTTTTCCCTTGAAAGAGATCGAGCCCAGCCCTCGGGGGTCAGGCGAGGTGGAGTTGGCCCAAGAGCGTCGGACGAGGCGGAGTCTAGCCCTTAGCCCTCGGGCAAGACGGAGCTGGCCTGAGGGCGTTGGGCGAGGCGGAACCAAACTCTCGTCATTTGGGTAAGGAAAGCAGTGGCGTCCTTATCCATCCAGAAGTTTTTAGTGTTTGATGGTTATTGGTTCCACCTCCTAGAGTACCCCGGTGTTAGGTCCCCGACAGTAGCCCTCGAGCCCCTAGGTGATTCAGACAGAATCGCTCAGGGGGTGTCTTCGATTTCGTCGGAGTCAATTTGCCTGAGGGTGCGCGTGAGCACACCCGATGGGTGTAGCCCCTGAGCCCCAAGTGTTTTGAGTAGAGTTGCCTAGGGGGTAGTATCGGACCCTTTGTGGGTAAGGCTAAAAGACTTGGTTTTTCATCAACAGGATATTTCAGTCAGTGTCGGCCTGGCTGGGACCTAACTGTGGATCGAGGCCCTAATGACGCTCGCATCCTTGAGTCTCGATAGTTTGCGGGCCTATCCCTCATTAGGATGGGCCTTTGGCTTTGGGACCCTTGGTGAACCGGAGGGAAAAAGCTCTACGACTCGTGTCCCCTCGATGGAGAAAGAGTCCCGATCCGGGGAAGGCGAACCATTCGGTGCGATTTCTTGGGAAGGGATAGGGATCGTGTGCGCGTATCCCGCGAGGTGATGCGGCGGTGCATGTGGCAAGCTTGGAGATCGAGGCAGATGGTTGCCCTTCTTGCATCCTTCACCCCTATAAGACCACGGGGTTCGCCCCTTGGGTTTCGCATTTTGCCTCCTCGCCTTCACGTCCTTAGCCTCCGCCGTCAATCGCCTACGTCTCTCGCACCCATACTACCTCTGCCATTAAACTCATTGCTGCCTTCTTCTCCATGCTACTCCTACCATTGCAATGGACCCAGGGTTCAAATCCAACATCTCTCATCAGCGCTTAGAGGGCCTCATCCATCGAGGCCTCCTTTACCCGTTGACCGCCGCCATGGAGTGGCGGCTACCCAGTGAAGAGGGGGAACTGGACGGAGCCACCCGAAGGGTACATCGTTTCTTTCGCCCACTTCCATGAGCGAGGATTTGCCATGCCTACCCATCAGTTCCTTTGGGGACTGATGGACTACTACCAGGTGGAGCTTCAACACCTTACCCCCAACAGGATTCAGCACATTGCGGTGTTCGTCGCCCTATGCGAGGGGTTCTTGGGGATAGATCCCCACTTTGACCTATGGCGGTACCTCTTCACTGTCAATCTCATGAAGAGGTGGGTCAGGAAGCAAGATATGCATGCACCGGTGGGGTGTGCCAGCATCCACCTCCGTAGCACCTGAGCGGGGGCGTATCCGTTGAGGCGTCTGACCACCTCCGACAAGGGGTGGCATTCGCAATGGTTCTACGTTAAGAACGACGCCGCTGCCCCTGCCAGCCTTTACTGGGTGTTACATCTTGGAGGCCTCGGAGTCGTGGGGATGGGGTGTTAAGGCCAAGGAAAAGAAGAATCTCAATGGCCTTCTTGCTACCCTCCAAACCCTGAAGGAGAGGGGTGTGAAGGGGTCAAGGATTATTGGTGCCTACCACGTGAGGAGGGTTGCACCGTTGATGGTGCACGCGCTTCCCCTATATTAGATGGTGCCTAAAGCGTCATTCAAAGGGACGACGCTTGTCGATGATGCGCTCCCTCTTTCCTAGGTTGCACAATGTATTAAGGAGGTGATGGAGCCCACGAAGGACTCTGTTGGCACCATCCTCGACTTTGTGTACCCGATGCCAGGACATCCCCTGATGCGGCCGGAGCCAGGATTTGTTGATTTTGTAAGTTTTCTTTTCCCTTGCTCCTCCTTTCGCTTGAAATTTTTATCCTCTGACGCTAATCGTGGGATAGTGGGTTCAGTCGGGGGGACTGTTCTTCAAGAATAGCCCAGTTCTGCTACCGAGGGACCCAGCCCGGATGGCAACAAACCATGTAAAGTCCAATTTACAACCTTGAACTCTCGCCAAAGTCTGGATTTCAACCTCAAACTCCAAATCTGGATAACTTTGGCCCTCAAACTCTTGAAACCGTTCAATTTTCAACCCTGGGCTGGTTTCTGGGCGGTTTCGTTGTATGAACAGTAACTTTTGATATTTTCGGGAGGCGCCGAAATTTTATATTATTGTTTTGAGCATCTTAACATCCTCAAATGAAAAAACTCAAAACTACAAAGTTGTAGATCTCGTTGAGAGCTATAACTTTGGTATAAAAAATATTTTCATTTAACCTCATACAAATAATATATTAGTGCTCTAATGCGGTAAGCGCTAGTAGACGATTATTATGGTGTTGAAATTTTATATTATTTTTTCGAGCATCTTACTGTCCTCAAATGAAAAACATTAAAACTATAAATTTATAGATCTCATCAAGGTCTACAATTTACATATAAAAAATATCTTCATCCGACATCGTATTGAAGGATTTTCTATTTTTTGAAATTTGAGTCTCATCACGCGACAAAACAATACTGCGGCGTGACGAGACTCAAATTTCAAAAAATAGAAAACCCTTCAATACGATGTCGGATGAAGATAATTTTTATATATAAATTGTAGACCTCGATAAGATCTACAACTTTATAGTTTTCATTTTTTTTCATTTGAGGACAGTAAGATGCTCGAAAAAATAATATAAAATTTTAGCACCATAATAATCGCCTACTAGCGCTTGCCGCATTAGAGCACTAATATATTATTTGTATGGAGTTAAATGAAAATACTTTTTATACCAAAGTTGTAGCTCTCAACGAGATCTACAACTTTGTAGTTTTGAGTTTTTTTATTTGAGGACGTTAAGATGCTCAAAAAATAATATAAAATTTCGACGCCTCTCGAAAATATAAAAGTTACTGTTTATACACCAAAACCGCCCAGAAACCAGCCCAGGGTTGAAAATTGAACGGTTTCAAGAGTTTGAGGGCCAAAGTTATCCGGTTTTGGAGTTCGAGGTTGAAATCCGGACTTTGACGAGAGTTCAAGGTTGTAAATTGGACTTTACCCTTGATTTTTTTGGAGGCGTGATGATGCTAGCTGAAAATGCCATTCATGTCCCTCCGATTATTCCAGTGCCGGAAGGAGTGATGGAGTCTAGAGACTACTAGTGGCAGGGTGCACGCGATCGCGCGCAAATGCGGGCACAAATTCAAAGACAGAGAAATGTATACTCGGCTTTGTATGGCATGCATAACATGGATTAAGGGAGTGTTTGGTTCTTTAGTCGTTCCTAAAATTTATGTTACATCGAATGTTTAGATGCTAATAAAGAGCATTAAATATAGATTAATTACAAAATAAATTATATAGATGGAGGCTAATTTGCGAGACGATTTAGCACCACGTTGTCAAATCATGGACTAATTAGGCTTAAAAGATTCGTCTCGCAAATTAGTCTCAAGTTTTGTAATTAGTCTATATTTAATACTCCATACATGTGTCTAAACATTCGATGTGACAGGAATTTTAGAAGCGCATGTAGAAATCAGACAAGACCTAATATAGTTGCGGGTTGAGGCATAATTATACAGATATTATACATGGAGCTAACTGTATAGTACTTGGCAGGAGTTTAGCAGCACATGTTTTTGGGTCTACATATATACAAAGAAAGACCTGGTTTGCTAAACCACGTCGTACGGTAGGTATACCAAAGCATTACAGTTCAGTCGGGTTGAACTATAATACAAGGCTAGGAGCAAGTAGATGCAGCAGCGTCTAGTGGGGATTGTAGTAACTATGCAACTTGATTGGAGCCTCTTCTACACTTGGAGGTAGCTGTAGGAACGATCAGTGGGACGTGTTGCTGCGGTCGAATTCCCAGCCTTGATTGTCGTCGTCTGAGGTGTCCATTGAGGAATTGTTAGAAGTGTCTGCACAGATGTAAACATGTTGTGAGGCTGATGATGTTGATAAGTAAACGGCTACAGCAGCGGTAAGGTTGTGCAAATTAAATTTAGAGATTAGGCTTTTGTAGAGTAGGCCAATAATAGGGTTATAAGTCGCCTCCTGCATAGGGATAAGTACATATGGAATGTGTGGTCACTGGAAGTGTAAACGACATCAGAAGAGTTGTAACATTGCTGAGCAATAAGTTACAGAGGCAGTAATGCGCAAGCCTAAAGCACTAAAGTTATCGTTTTTTTAGAGGTTACCATAGCAGTAAGGCAGAATCTGAAATTGCTATTCTCATCGCCTTTTTAAAAGGTACCATTAGAACATGACTCCTTAAAACACATTAGAACCATTCTTAGGCTCCTCAATCTTGGTACCAACCAGATCAGGAAGGTCCCTTTGAGGGTTGTTTATGGATATCTATTTTATGCAACCACGTAATATTTCAAGCAAATGGAAGGTCATAACAAAATAAGAAAAATTGTGTAGAAGATAAAGAAAAAGCAGATGTGTCACTAACCACTTTCTAGAGAGCTGAATTTTTCACAAGGGCTTGACATGTTATTAACGATGTCATTCTAGCTTGCGCCGAAAGCCTAACAACCTGATGATATCAAGAACGGAGAATTCGTAAGAAGGCCATGTGACGCTGACAGGAACTTTACGAAATAAGAGCCTGTGAAGAATTATAATGGAGAGAAGAACGTACCTTTCATTTCTAGATTTTTCACTTTGTTGTTGCAAAATCCTCCACCAGACCACCAACAACTTATTTTCATAAGCTGGAACCCGAGTTTGCTTTAGCCCCAAATGAGAAAACATAGTGATACAGGTATGGAAAAATTCTGAGGCTCATCACTGTACAGGAACAAACTAAGATTAGTTATAACTGATTATATGTCTAAATTATGGCGCCAGTGCAGAGTTCTGAACATTTCGAGTTTCAGCACCGAATTAAAAAACTAATCCAGCAAACATATGCATCCCTTCCGGACTAACTTGTATACATGCATACAATTTAGGCATAGATTTCTTTGATCTATACTTGTTAAAATATGTTTTGCCAGACATTCAAATATGTTTCGTTTGACACTGCAATGGCTTATGAGATTCCAAGTCTGCATTAATGCCTTTTTTGTCTGCACTGGAAATGTAAAAACAATATTCAATTTTTTTTTTAAAAACTCAACTGGTCAACTCCTGTGAAATGACCTAGGATGCCGCCTAGAGGGGGGTGAATAGATGTTTCTGAAATTAACACCTTTAAATACGAAAACGGTTAGTAAAGGGAGTTTCCAAAATGGAAACTCCAAATAAAGAGTAGTGCCACCCCTCAAAAGTTAGCCATAGAGTATACAAGGTATAAAGAATATATCTAGAAGCTACAACCCTGCAACACAAAGTTAAAATAAAGAATGAATATATTCAGCACAGGCAGGAAATACCGGACGTGTCCGGTATGCACATGTTCAACAGAACAACCTGGCACAGTGATCAATACCAGACGTGTCCAGTATACACGGTTTCAGTGGAACAACCCTAAATTTGTTTTTTCGATTTCTAACTTCAAATCAAATTGCAGGTACCTACTAGATATGACAATATACACAGATAACCTGCACAAAAGCAAGAGCAACATAAATATCGAATGAAATGTGAATTGAGACACGATATTTGTTTTACCGAAGTTCGGACTCGTTCGAGTCCTACTCTCCGTTGAGATGGCTGCGGGCGACCCAACGAAGGTCAGCCCTAGAGGATACCACGAAGGTCACTCTAGCTGGAGTCTTTTCCAACTTTTTTTTCTCCTTCCACTAGTTGATTCCGAGGCGGCGGAATCGACCGTTACAAATTTTCCAAGGCACACCACAATCTCTCGGGTGCTCTCCGACGACGCCTAACCATCTAGGACCGAAGGGTCCAAAGGTAACAAATGCGAATCACGAAATAGACAATATGCACAAGTGCTCAAGTGGTGGCTTGCTCTCTTTTTCAAATTCTCTCTTAAACCACAAATGGATTTTGCTATTTGGACCACACACTCACTAAAAGAGGGTTTGGGAGAGTTGGCAAGACTCAAAAACATGTATAGAAACCAGCAGAATCAGTAGCATCAGCAGCCTCCAAAGGTGGAGGCTTGGGGGTATTTATAGCTCCTTTGGAAAAACGAGCCGTTTTATATCCGTTGCCATACCGGATGCACGTCCGATATGACTTACACTGCCCCAACGGTAACTAAGTTACAGTGACAATGTGAGGCGTCGGAACTCCCGATAAAAGCTAGAACACCCGACCGTCGGAACTCCCCACCCTCAATGCATTTTGAAAACTAGCCGTTGGCCTCTGGTTATCCATACCGGACACCAGGACAGTGAACCCTCCAAGTCAGTTAAGCGCGAAATGTCGGAACTCCCGACCTATGCCGGAACTCCCGACCGTCGGAACTTCCGACCCACATCGGAACTCCCGACAAACCAACCCGAAAACAATAAGAATTTAATCATGGCTGGGCACATACCGGATTGCCAGACTAGCAAAAACATATTTGCTCTTTTGTCTCTCAAACACTCAAAACCCACATAGGTTGGCTTGAGCACTTATGAAATATTATCTATCAACATGATGCATCCCTCTTAATAGTATGACATTCATATTAACTCAAATTTAAAAGTATAACAAATTTAAACCTTTTGAGTTGATCTCTTTCAACCGAAGCCGTGTATTCCAATCTTCATCAAGTGAGGGTGCCAACATATTGATATTGATCTTTTCACTTGAGCATAGCCATCTTGAGCACGTGACTTGATTCCATTCATCAAATTTGAATAATCCCAAATGTATCAAGTCACTTCCATCAAACACTTCAACAGTGATTTGATCCTTCACATTAACATGATCATCATAGCTTGATTAGTACCTCAACTAAATACAAGTACTTCCTTCTTCACCCTAGCTAGGTTCTTCGGCTGTTAAGCCATCGCTTGCCCTTCACCCTTGCTTAGTACCTTGAAGCCTTTCCTTGCTATCTTCACCATCTCAAGCCATCAAGTCACATCTTGTATTGAATAAACCATTCATTTGTATTGTTATCTTTTTTATTTCAATTTAGCAAGCTTCAAATATGAGACCATTCTATGTGAAATCCCTCATGTCTCATTAATTAATTCTTACAAGCTTGCTTTTACACAGTACATAGAAATCCCACAAAAAATAAGCCTTTACATGAATTCCATTTATATTGTTGTCTTGTGCTTGAACTAGATTGTTTATACAACAACACATCATTTTGGCTTTCATTAAGTACATGTGAGATAACCTATTACCTATCCACACTTAGCAAACGGGTTAGACCTTTAATCACGTTGTCATTCAATCATCCAAAACCCACTAAAGGGCTAGATGCACTTTCAATCTCCCCATTTTTGGTGATTGATGACAACTTGATTAAAACTTTACAAAAGAATATAATCATTTAAGCTTTTGGGTTCAATGATTTATGAGAGGCTCCCCCTTAATATGTGCTTATGATTAGAATTCACAAAATGACCTCAAATGTCAATTGCACATACTAAAACATATAGGAGACTCCCCCTAAATCATTGCATCCGTGGAGTGAATGTGTGTGTGATAAGTAAAACCGTGATGCATATAACAAGATATATCACACAAGAATAAATATAAAGACATCACATCAAATATTTTCATTCTAGTATGCATAGTCCTTATGAAAATAAATATAACACATGTATGTCACACATAGCACTCATTACATATTTTCTCGAGTCCACAAGCCACTAATATATAAATAAAGATCATGTCACAAGAGATACAAAGATAAAACATAAGTGAGTCTTATCTCTCACATGATACCATCTATTTCAAACTCAAGATATACATCAATGAGGCTCACAAACTACAACCTACAGTACATATCTTCAGGTACAAAGATAAGCAAATGAAACTATCCTAAAGCTTTAATCAGTCTCTCTCACAAACTACAACCTATAGTACATATCTTCAGGTACAAAGATAAACAAATAAAACTATTCTGAAGCTTTAATCAGTCTCTCCCCCCCCCTTTGTCATCTATCACCACAAAGGTCCAACAATGACAAACTAAGGACAAAAAGAGGCTGCAAGTTGTCTCTGAAAGCTGTGATCACTCATCATCATCTTCACCTCTACCAGCATCCTCATCATCTGAGCGTGTAGCATCGGCTGGACGAGAACCACTCGCACTAGATGGGTCATAGAAACTACCCGTGAGGTCACTCCACCAGTCTGAAGTATACTCGTCTGCTACACTAGGACGTGGCTGAGAGTGAGTAGGCACATGAGCCTGTAGTGGTAAAGTGTCATGGTGCTCTGGTGCCTACTGTTGCTGCTGCTATCGTTGAAGGAACTTAGCAAACTCTGTGTCGTACCTGCCCTACTACTGCTCCTCAGTCTCAGGCTCACTAGCTGCCTCATCTGATAGTGGAGACCTAGGAGGATCAAGCTCAAGTCTAGAAGTAATCTGCTTCAAAGTCCGAGTATCCTTCCTCCAAGCCTCCCTCTCCTTCTGCTGACATGTCTGTATGTCCTTGCACATCCCAAAGATAGCACTGAACATCTTGCGAATAGGAGACGAAGGACTACGACGACTAGAAGAAGAATGTGAAGGAGCATGTGGTAGAGGAGAAGCTCATCCAATTGCTACACCACCTGCAAGTGAATCTGCCTCTGGTGCTGCTGCACCTCCTCCTGGTCCTGCTAGGGGCACCCCAATCTCTGTCAAATCATCTATAATCTTTAGGACTTTATGCTTCTTGTCATACTCAAATGTGTGTCCTATGACCTTCTCAATCATAAATATAATGTAAGGTGCAAATCCACAGCCATTGAGGGGCCTCTCTCCCACACTCCTTATCTCTGACCAAATAAAGTCAAACACACTGAATGACTAAGCATCAGGTGCCATATTATGGAGTAGGTTCCTAGAATAATCTACAATGTTGCCCTTGTCTTCACCCTTGCAGTCAATAGTCTTCCTAAACATCCTGTCTAGGTATCTATAAGTAGGGTGAAGACCTAGAACCTTCCCCACTGCTCCTCTCTCACGTCCTGGTGGATACATGTAGGTGAGCTGCTTAGGAGGTAACACCTGCTCGGTGTGGATCCTGTCTCTCTAGAGGCCTTCCTCTGAGAAGCCAAGAAAAGCTGCAAAGGCATCGTAGTCAACACTATACCACTAACCTTCAAGCATCGCCTCGGCTCCTCTTCCACAAATAGAGTGGCATAAAATTATGCAATGACTTCAGAGTTCCAATCATGCACAAACTCCATGAGCGTGTAAACACCTGTGCACAGACAGGTGGCAATAGCATAGTCAATGGAGGACTTCTATAGCTCTCTGACATGCTTCCAATCTATCCACTAAGACTTGGCTACCATAGGATTCCTAGCAAGTATCACACTAGTATAATAATCTAGATGGAACATAGTGTGAAAGCGATGATCATACTAAATCCTAGGCAAACCTCTGGGATCAATCCTCCTATGATTTCTTGCTCTCATAGTCATACCATTTCCTTTATAGTTGACTCTGACAACATAGTTGGGTAAAACAGGAGCATGTACTTCAAGAAGGCCATAGTCCATGCCCTGACCTAGGTGGTGCACTGGAGGTGCCTGTTGCTCCTCCTCTATCTCTTCAGAGCTGTCACCATCATCTGACTCTCTGTCTGAGTCTCTGTTAGTGCTCTTCCTTTTCCTGTGCTCAAGTCTGTAATCCTTAGTTTCATCACCGGAAGAGAGGCTGCTATCACCATCACCACCCTCTTTGTACTGTGGAGCACCCCTAGTGGATCTAGAGGGTCTCCTGCTACTACCCTGCTCCTGCTGACTGAATCTAGGAAGCATGTCTTGCCTTGCCTTCTTGTGTTTCTCCAAAGCTGGATCATGCCTATGCTTGGACCTAGGCTCCTGTCTTCCACTCATAACTGTTGTCCTGTATCCAAAGATTTGCAAGGAATTTTAGATACATGCCCAAACGATAGCTTATTTTAGTTAAAATATAGAAATAAGAATAATTATCCTATGCTTTGTAATCACCTTAACCAAACTAGGTCAAAAGGTTCACAAAACACAATAGACAATTAAACTTAGTCCTAAGAATCAACCACTGATAGGATTAAAACAAGGGAGCAAAATCTGCTCTCCTGACCCATACCGGATGCATATCGGTCTAGTATGAGTGGACAACAACCCTAACCGGGGTCCTTGGCTCAATCTTCAACCAATCCAATTCAAACTTTGGGCATTGCTTCTAGATAGGTAATGTAGCATCTCTACCGAAGGGATTTCAAAATCATACCCTAACCACTTAGATCTGATGAGGTCCGGGATTAGGGTACCTTGAGAGAGTGAATGAGGATGTGATTGGAAATCCAAGTCTCGGAGTCTTCGATCTTGATGCAAATCTCCTCTGATCTAATCTCCCTCTCTTTCTTTTCATGGTGGAAACTTGAAATCACCAATGAAGGTCAAAGAGAGGCGGCTGGGTTGGCAGGAAGAAGAAAAAACTAACTTGGCCGAAGGGGTATCGACTATTTTTATAATCCCGCTTATACTAGACACGTCCGGTATGCATACCGGACACGTCCAGTATTTACGGCCTAGCTGTCCTTTTTCCAAATTTCATTCACTTAATTCCAATCCCCTCCTCCATCATTTCTTGATCCAAAAACATATATGTCCTTGATCCAAACAAGGTGTAAATACCTTTCTTATCCAAATGCCATGAATATCACTTCTCTTTTCCAAATATTTGGTATATATAGATTTTGATTACTTGAGAGAGATATTGTGAGACATAGTAGATTGTGGACTTAAGAAAGCCATGTCATGTGTAATTAGCCAATCAAACAATCAAGGAGAGCTATAATTATCACATGACAAAGCTAGGTCACAAAGACCAAGATTCAAATAGTTTTTCAAATTCACACCACCTACACATGCTAGTTATGGGTTTTGAAAAACATCTCTTCTGTGTCACATAAATGCACATTCTAACATATAAAGGCCCTTAAATGCACTTACAATGCATGTATGTAAAGACATACCTTTGCCTTGAGCCCACAAGAATACCACTAAGAAGATATATATCATGATAGTCTTTATGTTGACCTTAGTTGCCAAATAATCATG
>NW_027097092.1:0-80000 GCF_019320115.1 Miscanthus floridulus | reverse complement strand
GTGTGAGTTGTGTGCGTTACCCCGTCCTCGGTTCCTCACAACCAGAGGGGCTAAGTTTTGTCGCTTGTCCCGATCGCTCAGGCTCGAGTGACGCGCTCGGTGAGTTCGCTAATGGGTTTGATCAAGTGGAATCTAGGTCTGTCGTTCATGATGGGGTTGACATAGCCCTCTTGTGACATTCCACTGCTCTTTTACCTACAACCCAGTAGATGCCTGGGTCATTTCGAAGACCGACCCAGGTGGCCTAATGGCCTCCCCTCGATGGGGATTCTATGGGCTTGGCAAGAGGTTCAGGATCAAATGAGAAGGTTGAGATGACCCTATCTACCAGACTAGGTGAGGGCCACACGGGGCTCATCTGCGTTTTTCTCCCCTGGCCCTGTTGGTTGCTCATGTCGAATGAGGCAACCGCCGCTTCGTGATGCAACACGAAGTGTTGTGATGCATTTCGTTGCACGTGCGATGCTTAGTTCCCGAGCCCCTAGGCGGTTCAGGGCCTGAATCGTTTGGGAGGCATAGGCATATGGAATGAATGCACGTATGGATGTATGAAATGATTTATAAAGAAATAGTGGGGGTCGGTAGTGTTACCTTGATGACCCAAGTGATGGGGTTTGAAGAGCTCTAGTCAAAAATGTCTAACCAGGACCCGTGCTCGTCGTTCATGATGGAGTCGGCATGGCCTACATGGGGCATCCCTTTGCTCCCTACGTGTCTCTCGGTGTGTTTCCTAAGCCGTTTGATCGGCTTAAGAAGCCCAACGGTCTCTCCCGGTGGAGATCTCATTTTGGGTTTTTTCTAAGTCCCGCCTAGGGATGTGGAGTTGTCTTGCCTTCAGAGTTGTGCCGCTCACCTCTCGGTGCGTTTTTCTTTATTTCTTTTTGATCTTTCACTTTGAGTATTTTTGGAGTGTGATTTACCTGCACTTTCTGTCAGTGGCCGGGCGATGACGGGGTTGAGCATCGCCCCAACTCCCATGCAGGAGGCTTGGAGGCCGACCCTGCAGCATGTCACGGCGAGCGATGGGGGAACAAGGTGGTGGCGGCGAACCCTTGCCTTCTAGGGGTGGTGCCCCCTGAGTCAGTTGCTGGTGGCGGCGATCCTGGTGCTAACGGCGGAGGTCGCGTCAGAGGTGACTCTCATGGCCCCTCCTCCACTAGTTGCGGCAGAAGAAGAGAGGGAAACCAAGCTCCCTGCCTCGCCGGGTGGAGGGCTACAAGGCTCACCCTTGCGGTCAGAGCTGAAGGCACCGGGGGGAGACATGGCTGGGACGGAGTCAAAACACCAGGCGGCAGCCCGCACAACCGAGGTGGTGGTGATCCTGTCCGACGACAAGGTGGACGATAAGGTGGAGCTGCCAGTGTCGTCGCTGGAGCTGGTAGCGGTTCAGTTGGAGGCTGGGCCCTCCGATGGGCTACTGGAGGGCAACCTGGAGTGGCCCTGCCCCGAGGACCTAGCAAAGGTGCGGCTCATCCTTTGGGATTCGTAGGAGCGTCAGCTTTGGGACATCCTTGGGGAGCAAGGACTTGCCACGGTGTCCGAACTCGCCAATCTGTCCGTGAAGCTTGGAGACACCTAGGAGAGGGTTAAGTCCACCCAGTAGTTAGTCGAGGTCGACCTACAGCATGCTTGTTTGTCATAGAGTCTGAAGGGGATGTCGTCCTGCAAGTCATGCTTCCTCCAAATGGAGCACGCCCGGGTGGCTGAGCTTGAGCGTCAGCTAGAGTCCTCTCACCGCGAGTCCCAGGACCGGGCGGCCGAGGCAACCGTGGCGCGGGTGGAGGGGCAGCGTGCAGTAGAGCGGGCGACCGCCGCTGAGCAAGGGCTTGAGACGGTGAAGGCCTACCAGGCGGAGACCGAGGCGGGGTTGCGGACATCCCTAGCAGACACCGAGGTGGCACTCCAGAAGTCCCTGGAGACCATTAAGTCAGAGCGGAGCACCTTGATGTCAGAGCGAAAGGCCCTAGAGTTGGCATGGAAGTCCCTGGAGTCAGAGCGGAAGGCCTGGTCGGAGGCAGATCGGGAAGTGCTCGCGCTTCGGGGCTGGGTGATGGGGACGGAGGAGGCGAACACCCGGCTGTGCGCGCAGGTGACTCGACAGCAGAGGAATTCTCCACCCTTGAGAACTTCTCATTGGTACGTACCTTATCTTTTTTTGTCATGTTGGTTTTTTCCTTCAGCCTGTTTCTGAGCTTGTCGCCGTTCTTTCAGAGCTAGGCGGAAGGGTGAAGACGCTAGAGCGGGACCTAGAGACGATCAAGGCAACCTTCAGCCAGAATGCACAGGAGTTGGCCAAGTCCTGTGAAGAGCAACGTGCTCTCAAGGGGGAACTTGACTAGATCCGCAACGTAGCCTAGCTCGTCATCTCAGAAGTCTTTGGGTCGGCGCCAAGCACTAGCACACCGGCCGTCCAGCTGGCAGAGGTCCTGGATGCGGTCCAGGACCTTATCACAAGCGGCCTATTCTACGGAGCGTTGAGGGTGTTGACTTCGGTGGCGATGCATCACTTGAACCTGGACTTCGCTACTATCTGCAGTGGGTATGCTGAAGGCTTGAGCACAGAGGACATCCAATCGATCAGGGAGAGCTTGCTGTCGCATGCAAGGTCTGTGGCAGAGCAAGTCTCTACTCAGTGGGTGATGGACGTCCGTCGTGATGACATGGCTACAAGCATGCATGGGGAGGACGTTGCCTAGCCTATGGATGGCACGGAGCCTGGGTCAGAGGTGGATGTCGCCCTGGTTTTGACCAAGCTGAATGTCGTGGCGCCAAGGAGTGAGCAGCATGTGCCTTCACCGGTCGCACCGACAATAGATGCCACTGAGCTGGTACAATAGCTTGTAAAATATAAGTAGTTTAGTGGATGTAAAAAGTTTAAGTTCATGGGGGAGCCCCATGTAAACGTTCCTGTATGCTTAATGACTACAGTTGGTTTCGTTTTCTGTGATGGAGTCACTCCATTCGGGGAAGCTTGTTCCCTTTTGTCCCTTAGTTTTCCCTTAGCATAATTTTGTTTTTTATTCTTTCTTTCTCGTACCTACCCGTTTGTCCTGTAGGCTGCAACCTTGGGAGCCCGGGGCATGGCCCATGAGGCTTAGCTGCTCGTAACCATAGGGAAAGGCAGGGTGCGATCGGTCTAAATGTTTTAAAGCAAAGCTACGTAAGGAAAATTAAAGGAACGAACTCCCCTTTTGATCGGGTAGGAAGGAATTTCACCATATGATAGTAAACAAAACATAGAGGTAGTAGTGCCCCCTAGTGGAGCCCCCGAGCCCCCTAGGGCAAAAAGTGTTTGGGTCGGGGTGCTTTTATAGGAGCATACGCTAAGTAAACAATGGTAAGACTGAAACTTAGGGGAAGAAAAACAACATAGTTGTTCCAAGCGTTCGGAGAGAATGTCGTCGTTGTTGTCCTTTAGTTGGTAGGCATTCGGTCGGATCACTTCAACCTTCAGTCATCTAGATCCTTGCCTGCTACACCCCCTTTCTTGATCGTTGCTTCTTCGCCTTTTTCTTCCTTTGGCCTGCCAGCCTACCGCAGAAGGCGCTTGAGGAGCTAGCAGTCCTTGTAGAGGTGTTTGACGGGGTAGTCGTGGTTGGTGCATGGGCTCTCCATGAGCTCGTGGAAGTGGCCCAGAGGGTCCTGCTGGGGCTGCGTGCCCACGTGATCAGCCATGGCGACCAACACAGAGTTGGTCGGTCGGCGGCGATCCTTTATGTTCTTTTTCCTCCTCTGTGTGGAGGGGCCCTTGTCCTAATCTTGGCGCTTGGCCTTGCCTTTGCCACGGTCTCTGTTGGAGCGCGGCGGGAGTGGCACTTGCTGGAGGTTTTGGACAAAGGTCCGTAGCCCCGGGCCATCAGGGATGGGACTCTGGTCGCTGTTGCGTGTGTCTCAGTTCAGCCTGAGCCGTGCCTAGATAGGTGGTTGGTACAGAGCGGTCGTCAAGTCAAGATGAGGTGCCAGTGTGGCCTCCTATGCCGCGCTCGGTGATCATCGCCGTGATCGGCTGGGGCGACCCATTTGCTGCGTCCCCATTCCCCTGGTGGGGAGTGAGGTCACGAGTCAGCATCGTGATACCGAGCTCTCCGCTTGTTGCACGGCGGTGGTCTCCACTAGTGCCCGGAGGTTTTGAAGGATCGCCTATTCATGAGGGTTGTTCGGCTCGGACAGACCACGCAGAAGCATTACCGTAGCAGTAATGTTCTGACTCGCCCGAGCGAACTATGGGGGATCGTTCCCCCTGTCCATGGTGTTGTGCTGGACCCAACGGGCGTGACCTCGGGCGCCGCTCGCTGGTCTATGTGCACTAGGCACAGTGTGGTGCACCAAGCGCACTGGCACAGTCGATGGCTGATGCAGCCACTATTGTCGTAGTGCCTTGTCATGCTCCCTTGTGAGCTTAGGGGTCTCCGCACAAGAGTTCGATGAGGTGTGAGTCTGTGAGGACTCTGCTTCCACCAGTGGGTGTCCTGGAGCGTCCGCCATAGCGCACTCCCAGGACGGATGATGGCTAGGTGCCATGTCGCTGATGCTGGAGCCGTCACTCTCACCATCATCATCCATGAGGTCAAGGAAATAGGTGGGAGCATAGCTCGCCATTCCAACGAATTTGGACATGAGAGGGGGTGGCGCCGGCATCCTTTGGTGCCCCCGGGCGTACGCGTCCGCAAGAGACGCGAGGCCGTAGGGGAACCGGTCGTATGGTGGTCACGTCGGGGACAACGGGGTCTCTCTGGGTAATTGGCGGAAGATAGAGAATAGTAAGTAAATAACAGCATGTACATTACTCACAGCGGGGTTTGAGCAGTGAGTTTGCTCAGAATGAAGAGTGGATGTTGCGTCGTCGAAGTCATGCGTTCCAAAGTCGATGGAGGGCGCCCCTCCGATGGGTGCCAAAACATGAGCCTCCTCGCTGAGGTATAGTACACCGAGCCGGTCGGTGACGAAGTCCAGGTTTTCGAAGAGGAAGGCCTGGGATGGCTCGAAGACAGGTAGAACCCATATCCCAAACGGTGGGAGAGCAGGAAACTCAAGTGAGCCGAAGCGAATCATATCGTCGGAGCCCGTCACAACGAGGGTGGCGGAAAAGTGGGTCATCCGATGACCAAAAAGTGTTGAACGTACGGCGTCTTCCCCATGGATGGCGCCAACTGTTGGTGTAGAAAGTGACCATCAAGTAAATATTTGTAGTTTTGCTGTACGTTGTGATCGGAGGTGGCCTCACACTCAATGACATAGGGTTTATACTGGTTCAGGCAATGTGTCCTACGTCCAATTTGAGTCGGTCGGTGACTTTATTCCTGAGCTCAGGTGCTTGAAGTTGGTAGTGGGGTTACAAACGAGAAGGAGAAAGATGGGGGGTATGAGAGGTCCGGTCGGCTCCAGTCGGAAGGGCCAAGAGCGATAGGAGCTCCGCTATGAGCTAAGTGTTCAGGCGTGTGCTTGAGGTTCGAACCTGGTGGTTCTGTGGTTGTGTACTAGGGAACTTGATCGATCTGGATTAACTTGTATGAACTTGAATCAACTGACTTTTTTGGGAGAGAGTGCATCCCCTTTTATAGATGAAGGGGATGGCCTTAAAAGTGAGAGGGAGAGAGTACGTATGTTTCTAAACCTTGTTGCCCATGCCAGCAGGTACAGGATGATGGTAGGCGCCCACAATACTATTGAATGTTAGATCCACATGGGAGGTTCCATCGTCCTTGTTTGGGTATGGCAGATGTTGGCACCTGCAAATACTATTGATGCCTAGAGGCATGTGAGGAGTTTCACCATGTTCGTTTGGTATGGTAAATCCTGGCGCCCACAACACTATCGATGCCCAGGGGCATGTGGGGGGCCTTACCGTATGGGAGTTTAATCGGTGCCCACAATACTATAGAGGAAAATGTCGGCGCCTACAACATTGTTTGTGTCAGGGTGGTTGTAGAGTACTATTCCTATAGGTGTATAGGATATGGTCCCTGGTATCGTGGTTTGACTTTGAGCGCCTTGCCTTGCTTTCTCCGTTCATTCCCTAGTCCTTTCCGGGCGGGCGTCCTCGGTCGGTTGGTCCCAGTCGGCTCTGGTTGTGCCAGTCAGAGAAGAGCAGTGAGCAGGGCCTTTGCATACCCTGGTTGGAGACGTGGGGTCAGAGTCGAAGGTGGTGCTTTGCCAGGCCTTCCGGTCGGAGAGACCGTCCAGAACCGGCTGGAGACAGAAGTGAGCGCTCGGGTCAGAGAGGTGGGCCGGAGTCAACAAGCGGGCGTTGTTCCTCCTCGGCCAGACCTTTCGGATGGTGACTAGACCGCCCTTCTAGCGTGTTGTTTAGACCCTTGGGCCGACCCATGAGTTGCGCACTGTCTGCTTGGGCTGAGCCTTTGTGGGGAAGCCAGTCCGCGAGAGACCCTGGGTTTCTGAACCCAACAGGAGCCCCCAAGCCCCCAGGCAATTTGGGTAGAATCATCTGGGGATTTTTTGCCTCGACGGTGGGTGCGCACGAGCCCTCGGGTGGTTCGAGCAGAACTGTCTGGGGGGTATTTTGTTTAGCAGGCGTGTGTGCGTGTTCTTCAGTCGAGACAGAGTTTTATTTAACCAAGGCGTCGTTGTGCAGCCGAGGCAGTTTGGTTGTTTTAGGGATCGAGTGAGACAGAGCTTGTGGATCCTGGCGTCGATGCGTGCCGTGGGATCGGGCGAGGTAGTTAGTCTTTTAGGGATCGAACGAGACAGAGCTTGCAGATCCAGGCATCGGTGCGTGCCGTGGGATCGAGCGAGTTGGAGTCATGGATCCTGGCCTCGGTGCAGCCCATGCAACCGAGGCTATTAGTTTAGTTAGTTTGGGATTGGGCGAGCCGGAGCTCGTAGATCCTGATGGGGTGAGATTGGGGCCACAGACCTAGGTAGTTTTGGAGTGCAGTTGAAGCGTAGCCCGATGGGATGAGATTAGGGTCGCAAACCCAGGTAGTTTTGGAGCACAGTCAGAGCGTAGCCGGATGGGGCAAGTTCGGGGTCGCAGACCTAGGTGTTTGGAGTGCAGTCGAAGCATAGCCAGATGGGTCGAGTTTGGGGTCACAGACCTAGGCGTTTTGTGTCTTAAGCCCCCAAGCCATATTGGGCCTTAGTAGGGGTCGGTGCGAGTTGTGTGCATTACCCCGTCCTCGGTTCCTCACAATCGGTGGTGCTTTGCCAGGCCTTTCGGTCAGAGAGACCGTCCGGAAGCGGCTGAGACCAAAGTGAGCGCTTGGGTCAGAGAGGTGGGCCAGAGTCAACAAGCGGGTGTTGTTCCTCCTTGGCTAGACCTTCCGGTCGGTGACTGGACTGCCCTTCTGGCCTGTTGTTTAGACCCTTGCGCCAACCCATGAGTTGTGCGCTATCTGCTTGGGCAGATCCTTTGCGGGGAAGCCGGTCCATGAGGGACCCTGGGTTTATGAACCCAACAGAAAGTAATCTAGGATGTTCTAAACTTGTAATCTACATACCAACATTTGTAATATATATCTTGTGTGGAACCAATGACAACCATATTTTCTGTTGATCTATTGTATCTCTTATCACGGCTAGAGAGCCAATTGGAAAATAGCCGATTCTAGACCTCTGGCCTTAATCCAATTAAGTATAAAAACATGGCCTCTACTAAGAAAACTCCTCAATTTTCCGTCCTTAGTTATCAACGCCACATTTTCTTTAGCATTATTGGGGTGACGCTTTGCTTTCTATTAATTGCGGTTGCCTTTTGCATGTTCCTGGATTTCTACTACCTCGCTTCGTGACCATAAATACCAGCCAAGGGCTCTGGCCTCAAACACATCTACACTTGCAACTATTTCTATTTTCTTCGCCTTCACAAACCTTGTAGCAGTTCCATTCTCCTTTCATGATCTAAACCAGCACCCAATGGTAGGAGATGATCACTATGGCAAGCGCGCAATAGAAGATCCCATAGAGGAGGAGGTCCTAGTCAGCCAGCGACTCCGTTGCATGAGGTAAGACTGAACACTCCCATCCATAGCAAGAATCATCCACTCATGTATCTACAGGTTCATCCTCAATGACAGACTTCCTACTCTTCCTAGGGCCGGTGAGCCTTCTGCCACCACGTCTGCTGCTGCCGTGCCAGATTTGTCGTCGGACTCCTCTGACTCCTATAACGGCGACGATGCCCGGCATTTCCTTCAGGAGTGGAGGGTGGCCTAGGACCGTTACTTCGAGGCAACTTGGGAGAACGGTCAGCTTGAGATCTGCCTCGGGCCTCTCAAGCCACCCTCCTCACCGCCAAGGAAGAGGCCATCGCTTCTCGGGCATGGTTGGCCGGTTCCGATGGCATGGTGGCGGGTAAGATGAACTCCAAGAAAACCCTTATTTTAATTTCCACTGTCCATGTCTTGATATCCCTTTTGTTTCTATGATTACCAGCCCTGATGGTGCAGTTTGAGAACCTCCAACCGGTGGCGAAAGTAGTTACTACGGCCGTCAACACCCGGGGCGCACTCCTCAATAGTCGCCTGCATGACATCCTGGTGCGTGTCCAGGAGATCGCCCTCCATGGCATTCACCGTGGCGCAGTAGTGGCCCTAGCCACGGTGCAAGTCCAGACTGGGCATGATCTCTGCACCATGGAGCCAGGCTTCCCGATGGCCGACAACCCTGACATACATGAGGATTTGATAGAGGACTTTGACGATGCGGCGGAGGCCATCATGGACATCATATCCGCCCAGGATGTGATAAATAATGTCTTTGATTAGTTTATACTTAGGGGCAAACTGATCAATAAACAAAACTTTTGTTTTTATGAATGTGTCTTCATGAATGTACCGTGATATGAATGTTTTTGTGTGTTTTTTGCTCTATAGGCGATACATATTGTATCGACTTTCACCCCTTTGGGTTAATTTTTTAAACAAAAGGTGATACCCTTCTGGTATCGGCTATTAGAGCCGATGACTGAATAAATCGGTTGTCAAGCATCAACCCAGACGCTAGGATAATGCTTCTTTAGATGTTTTCCAATGATCGCTCTATCAAATTCTTCTCTTCCTTCTAGCGTTTTCAGAATGTAAGCATTGCTAGGCGCACAACGACTAATCCGATAAGGACCTTCCCAATTAGGTGACCATTTGCCAAATTTGTTGTCCCTAGACCCAATCGGCAATTTTACTTTCTAGACTAATTCTCCTTCACCAAACTACTTGTTCTTGACCATTTTGTTATAATGGCTTGCAACCCTTAACTTATTGGCTTCAATATTCTCAAGAGCACGCAGCCAATGACAACTTAAGTCCTCTAAATCATCCATCATTAGATTCTTGTAGGCTTTGATTGTCAAATCATTATGTAATGTAACACGTCTTGATCCGCATTATGCCCATATACTAACTCATAAGGTGATGATTTAATCGATCCATGGCATGCCATCCTGTATGCCCACAATGCCTCATTGAGTGTTAAATACCACTTCCTTGGTTGGTCCTCAATTTTCCTCTTAATTAATTTAATCATAATTTAATTAGATGCCTCTGCCTGCCCATTAGCCTAAGCATAGTAAGGAGAAGAATTTAATAACTTAATTCCCATACTGGCAGCAAAATCTCTAAACTCTTCGGATGTGAACAT
The DNA here is from genome assembly GCF_019320115.1 of Miscanthus floridulus. NCBI lineage: Eukaryota > Viridiplantae > Streptophyta > Magnoliopsida > Poales > Poaceae > Miscanthus > Miscanthus floridulus. The sequence continues at coordinate 70,409 of NW_027097092.1, read as the reverse complement.
TGTTTCCTGATCAGTAGTAATAGTTTGAGGAATTCCAAAACGATACACAATATGTTCCTTGACAAAATCAACCATATTCTTTGAGGTTACCGTCTTCAAAGGAATTGCCTCAACCCATTTGGTAAAGTAATCTATTGCTACCAATATAAACTTATGTCACTTACTTGAAGGTGGAAAAATCTGACAAATTAAATTAATTTTCCAACCTCAAAATGGCCATGGTTTAATTATTAGATTCATAGCCGATGCAAACAATTTCTAAATATTACCAAAATGTTGACAATCCTAACACCCCTTGTAATATTCAAAATAATCTTCTAGTATTGTTGGTCAGAAATATTCAGACCCATGAATAATCCATTTCATCTTATAAGCCAATTGATGAGCTCCACATATCCCTTCATGTATTTCACCCATCAACACTTTAGCTTCCTCTTGATTTAAGCATTTAAGCAACACCCCATCGTCTGTCTTTTAATATAGTTGATCATCTAACAAAACATACTTAGTCGATTAATATCTTAGTTTCCTGGTAACCTTCTGTGATGGATTCTTAAGGTATTCTGCTATTTTAACTCTCCAATCATTAGTCAAGGTTTCACTGCTTAAAATCTCTTGAAACACTCGATAACCTGACGCACTCTAAGCTAACCGATTAGCCTCTTGATTCTGTGCTCTTGGAATATGCTGAAGAGAAATATGGGGAAACTCTTTGAGTAACCTCTGGCATTCATCATAGTATCCCCTCATAATATCATCTTTACATTCATATAGGACGATCAACAGATTAATAACTAACTGTGAATCTCCAAATACTTCAATTGACTCGGCCTTCACTTCATGAAGTAGTTGAAGTCCCTTAAGAATAGCTTCATATTCTGCTTGATTATTGATAGTCATTGGTTTAATTTAAAAAGCAAACTCAAAACTTACCCCCCTAGGTGAAACAATAACAATATCAATGCCACACCTTGCTTGCATGATGATCCATCAAAGAACAATATCCAAGGTATCAGTTCTACATAGCCAATACTTGGTTTATGATGCTAAGTAATAAAATCGGCTATTACTTGCTCCTTAACTGCTTTAGCCGATTCATACCTCAAGTCAAATTCTCCCATTTAAAATTGACATTGATAACATGTGCTTGATCACATCAGCCTTAGACACAACCGTACACTCAACCGATAACAAGTAATATCGCAATTTAGTGCAAGAGAAATATAAACATAAGCATAACTTTTCAATAGGAGAATATCTTATTTCTAGATCCAAAAGTCTTCTACTTAAATAGAAAACAACTCGTTCTTTTCCTTCAAACTCTTACATTAAGGCCGATCCAATTGTTTGGCTATCAGCTGACACGTACAACTTAAAAGGTTTACCTTGCTGGGGAGGGACCAGCACAGGTGGACACTTCATATATTCTTTTATCTCCTCAAACACTGAAAGGTCCTATATGGCTAGAGGGGGGGGAATAGCCTATTTAAAAATCTACAAACAGACTAGAGCAATTTGATTAGTATAACAAATAGCAAAATGCAAACTTGCTCTAGCTCTACAAGGGTTGCAAGCCACCTATCCAACAATTCTAGTTGTTATGATAATTAGGCACACAATTTACAAGGTAACTCAATGACACAAGCAATCCACTAGAGTTACCTTTCGGCACTCCGCCAGGGAAGGTACAAGTCCCCTCACAATCTTTGGAGATGGCCATGAACAATCACCAACTCATGCCAATCCTCCTCCGCTGCTCCAAGCCATCTAGGTGGTGGCAACCATCAAGAGAAACAAGTGAATCCCGCAGCGAAACACAAATACCAAATGCCTCTAGATGCAATCACTCAAGCAATGCACTTGGATTCTCACCCAATCTCACAATGATGATTGATCAATGATGGAGATGAGTGGGAGAGCTTTTGCTATGCTCAAAAGGTTGCTATGTCAATGCAAATGGCCAAGAGAGTGAGCAAGAACTGGCCATGGAGCTTAAATAGAAGCCCCCACGAAATAGATCCATTGTACCCCTTCACTGGGCACAACACGGGATGACTAGACGATTTGGTCAAATCAACCAGATGCTGGACCTCAACGTCTGATCACGCGATGCGTGCCATGTGTCCCCTCTCTTCAAATGTTGATCGCCCGATCTCAACGGTCAAGTGATGACCAGACACAGCAGCTCAAAGTGACCAGACGTAGAACCCCAGCGTCCAGTCGTTTCTAGTAAGCATCCAGAGACGACTTTTTACGACTGGACGTGTCCGGTCATGCTCGACCGAAGACACCCAACGTCCGGTCACATGGCAACACCCCTATGCGCTGCCACATCAGCAAGACCGAACGCAACCTTCCAGCGTCCGGTCACTAAGTGACCCAGCATCCGGTCAGAGACCAATGCCAGCGTCTTCATGCTTCACCTGACCGAACACGCCGGCCCAACCGAGACCAGCGTCCGATCACTTATAATGACCTCCGTCTTTTCTATCTAGGGCGCCGGTGAAGTTCCTAACCCTTGCTCCAATGTGCCAACCACCAAGTGTGTCACCTTGTGCACATGTGTTAGCATATTTTCATAAACATTTTCAAGGGTGTTAGCACTCCACTAGATCCTAAATGCATATGCAATGAGTTAGAGCATCTAGTGGCACTTTGATAATCACATTTCAATACGAGTTTCACCCCTCTTAATAGTACGGCTATCGATCCTAAATATGATCACACTCACTAAGTGTCTCGATCACTAAAACAAACTGGTTCCTACTATTTATACCATTGTCTTGAGCCTTTTGTTTTTCTCTTTCTTCTTTTCCAAGTTCAAGCATTTGATCATCACCATGCCATCACCATCACCATGATCTTTACCATTGCTTCATTACTTGGAGTAGTGCTACCTATCTCATAATCACTTTGATAAACTAGGTTAGCACTTAGGGTTTCATCAATTAACTAAAACCAAACTAAAGCTTTCAAACACCTTTTGTTGTACGTCACTCCATTTAAATTCTTGATCATTTTTTCAACTTCAACAAAGGATAAAATGGCCGAACCCTTTCTGACAAATTTGAAATAAACCTTCTGATAAAATTAATCTTACCAAGCAAAGATTGTAATTCTATTTTAGTAGTCGGGGATACTGCCTCATCAATTGCTTTCATACTTTTTTGACCAATTTCAATTCCTCTCTCGTGGACCATAAAACCCAAAAATTATCCAGCTGATACTCCAAAGGCACACATATTAAGATTCATCTTTAAACCATGTTTTCTCGTGCACTCCAAAGTCTCCCGCAAATCAGCTAGATGTTCTTTGTACCATTTGGATTTCACCACCACATCATCAATGTAGATTTTAACAATCTTGCCAATCAACTTATGAAAAATATAATTCATTGCCCTCTGATAAGTTGCACCAGCATTCTTCAAACCAAACGTCATCACAACCCATTCAATAAGCCGATTGCGCCAAGGCACCTAAAAGCTATTTTTGCTGTCTTTCTCAACCATAAAAATTTGATTATATCCTACATTGCCGTCCATAAAACTAATAACCATGTGCTCGGCTGCTGCATCTACCAACATGTCGTCTATTGGCATTGGATAACCATCCATGAGTGTAGCCTTGTTCAGATCTCTGAAATCAATGTAAACTCTTAACTTCCCATTTTTCTTATACACAGGAACAACACTCGATATCCACTCTGCATAACGGCACTGTCGGATAGATTTTGCTTCTAGTAATCTTTCAGACTCCTTTTTTATATCATCAAGAACATTTGGGTTAAATCTTCTCGGGGCTTGTTTAAATGGCCGATATCCAGGTTTGATTGGCAACCGATGTTTAGCAATTGAGCGATCTAGACCAGACATCTCATAATATTTTCAACCAAAACAATCTTTAAAATCCTTTAATAAATCTACCAACTCTCGCTTATACTTAGGATTTAACTTAGCACTTACATACGTCGGCCAAGGCCTATCTCTATGACCAATATCTATCTCCACTAATTCATCAGCCGATGTAAAGCCATGTCCTAGTTTACCATCTGTACCATATATTGGATTATCCATTAAAACAAACTCTCAGAGCCGACTGCTTGGATCGGTTGTTGGCTTTCATCATTGATCTTAATAAAGCCTCCTTCCCATCGTTTGCCAGAAAAACACTCGAAATCTTCCTGTTCCCAATACATTGGGTTAGCTGTTGCAATACTCATAGAATCATCAGCATGAACTAGCTCAACATCATCTCCATGCCACTAAATCAAGCATTGATGCATAGTCGATGGTACACAACAATTTGCATTAATCCAATCACAACCAAAGAGTAAACTGTATGAACCCTTTCCATCAATGACAAAGAATGTAGTGAGCAAAGTCTTACTTCCAATTGTTAATTCAACGTTTATTGCCCCTCTGGTCTTGCAAGCATTACCCCCAAAATCCTTAAACATCATGTCAGACTCAATCAAATCTCCTGGTCCCTTGCTAAGCTTGCGAAAAGTAGTACAAGGCATAAGATTAACAGAAGCACCTCATCCATCAACATTTTGTCCATCGGCTTCCCATCAACTAAACCTTTTACATATAAAGCCTTCAAGTGTCAATGCTTGACTGGCTTATCAAATATAGCTTCCTGTATCACTGTCAATTTGGCAACCATCTCCTCATATTCCGATTCATCAAAATCTGAATAGACTACTTTATCTGCTGGAGCTCTAAATTTTGATGACAAAATAAAAGCCATTTGAATATTAGCCGATGGTTGACCCTTATCGGCTGTTTGTTTAACACGCCATACTTGAGGTTTACCATATTTCTGAGGCTGTTCTAGCTCTATTTTTATTCTATAGATTTTTCGCTTAGTACTATGTATAGAAGGGAGAAGCCGTATGAGAGTATAGAAGGGAGAAGCCGTATGAGATGAAAACCTCATGTACAATTTTGGAACGGAGATTTTTTTAATAGAATGAATGACCGTAACGGATGTATTCCTTAGGCGTTGTACCCTTCTTTTCTGACTCTTATTAAATAACCTTCTGGACACCATTGCCCTTCCTGCCATATAATATTCCTATCACCTTCTTCTTCATAATTAGACGTATTTTGATCAACAATCGTTCCAAGCCGCTCATGAACACTTCTAATTTTAAGAGCCGATCCTATTATCATATGAACTGATTCGAGCATGGATAGACCGAGGTTGGCTCGAGATTGTCTATTGTATTCCAATGGCTTGAGATTGCCTAAATTCTCAATATTATTCACTACACTCTGGGCAATTATTTCTAGTAGGCAATTTCAAACATTCATTCCAATAATGTCTGAAAAAAGACAATTCTAATATAATTTAGCATGTTCTCTTTTGTACCTCTCCTCTTCTTGTTGACACTGATATTCTTTCTCTTCTAACCAACGCTGATAATCCTTCTTCTTTTTGCCGTTGCCATTTATTCAACAAAATTTGAGATGTAATACGCGGCCTCATCGCCTCATTTCTTGATGTCTCTCCCTACTCATATCGGCTTTTCTGTTGGTCACGATGCCTTTTAATTTCTTTATATTCATCAGCTGATATTTGTATTTCTGGATCAACTGTTCCAGTTTCTTTTGCCCTAGTTCATGTTAGAACTTTAGTCTTCCCTTTGAGCAACTTAGCATCAACCATATTATGATCTTTTAGGAAAGGATTATCATCAACTTTTATCTTTCGAGGTGTATCAAATTTAAGCTTCCCTTGCTGAATAGCCCTCAGTATATATTGCCGAAAAATTCTACACTCATTAGTAGAATGAGAAGTAGTGTTATGAAATTTGTAGAACTTTTTATTCTTCAACTGATCAGGGGATAATATGACATGATTGGCGGGCAATTTGATCTGTCCCTTCTTAAGCAAGAAATCAAAGAGCTTGTCTGATTTTGTAACGTCAAAATTATAACTTCCTTCAACTAATTTTCCCCAAGGATTTGGAACTATCACCATCTTCTTACCCCAATTCTATTCATCCACAACAATCTCCTCTTCTTCATCATCCTCACCATCATCATCAGCTAAATATGGATTATAAGCTTTAGCAATTGTAGCATTATTCTGGAATCATGTATCTCTGCGCATATTCTAGAATTGGCTATTAAGTGCTGCCACCCGTTGAGTCAACTGACCTAAATTGTCAAACTCTTGCCTAGGCAGTTTTTTTCTCTATGTTGGCAACATTCCTTGAACAGCCAAAGCAGCTAACTGATTATCAGTTAGATTCAATGAAAAGCACAAATTTCTTGTTTCTCAGAACCTCTGAAGAAACTCAGCACCCGATTCATTATTTCTTTGCCTTATGGTCGTCAAATCTATAATTTTCTTTTCTCTTGTCCCAGTATAAAAATATGTATGAAATTTCTTCTCCAGGTTAGTCCAATTGGCAATAGAATTAACTGGTAACGATGAAAACCAGGTGAAAGCTGGTCCTGATAGGAATAAAGAGAAGAAACAAACTTGATGAGCTTCTTCAATGGATGCTTCACCCAACTGAGTAAGATACCGACTGATATATTCTATTATACTTGTACTATCTTGACCAGTGAACTTAACAAATTCTAGAAGCCTATAATTTATAGAAAGAGCAACCAAATCATGCCACTCTAGATATGGATGTTTGTACGAAAAGGTCTGCCATTTTGGTTTTAAACCGAACTGATTCTTCATCATTTTAGTTACTCTGAGCAACAACTCATCAGCATTCGAATTTAAATTTTCTTGCAATTGCTGACCCATCTGTGGATTAAAATTTTGGATACCTTGATACTCTGGATTTGGAATTATATGAAGGGTATTATAATCCGTGCCATAATGATATCCTTGTGGAATCTCTGTCTGTTGAGTTCTTTGTTGACTTGCTGCTTGAAGTCTCTGATTGTAAATGTTAAGATCTATATCTCTACGAATCCTTTGAACTGATGGTGCTATTTTTTGAGCCGACGGCGGTATTTGGCCTGATGTGCCAAAATTAACCATTTGATTCTGAACTTGCCCTGTCGACTGTTGTACATGCTACACTGATAATCCAGGATTATATCGTATTTGATTAGTAGTAGTACCCTTAACTTGCTCAGATGAGCTCTGAACTGCCTGGACATCATCATTGCCAGCTAGTGCTACTTCTTGATGACCAGTACCAGCTTGATTAGTCCCCTGAGTCGATGAATGTGGAATATTGTAATAAGTTGGTCCAATCTGACCAATTGGATATCCATGAAACACCTCCTTCATGGTGTTACAGAATGTGTTCAAGAAAGTTGTATTATGATTCAACATGACACCATGAACAGATTTGTTGATAGCATCTACAAAGAAACGTCGATCATCGGCTTCATCTGTATCTGTCTGTCCATGTATCAAAACTCTTGGTAGTGGATATTTCTGAATAACTTTATTGTCAATGTCTTAGTGTAGGACAACAAATATTTATTCTAAAACTCTTCTATAGCTTTACCAATGACATCTTTATCCTCATCAGGTAAGTCTTCATAAGGCACTATAAGAATGTCCCTGTTGTTGTGGGCTGCCATGATGATTGTGGTCCCACTGGACGTGCCAAAACGTATGCTGACGCAAAAATATGGCGATGCGCCTGACACACAGCAAGCCAGAACGATCTGAGCGAGGTCAACCCGTAGATCTTGCTTGGCTTCACAATAGGACCAGTCGATCCTAAAAATCGTGAAAGGCGTGCCAGTCGATTTTACCTGCAATTGACAAGGAGAAAAAGTTTTATCAATAGTTTAGGATGGAACATGTCGGTTTTACCCAGACAGTTCCAAGTGTGCTGCTTCAAGAGCAGCCAAACAGAAGAATCGACTAAATAGCCGATACGAGGAGAAATCCACTGTTAAGGACTGTGATGTTCGTGTTTAATGATTGATTTATGATAATAAGTACAATGCACCGAGATATAAGTAACATCATCGACTAGATAGATATAACCAGTGTAAAGCATTAAGCCGATAAGTTTAACGAGGAAAGATATAACATGCGAACAAATCGACTGCTTAGTATAAATAAATTTACAAATGATTTGAATCTAATATATTACCATCAACAGTGAGGTTCGACCGGATCAATACAACTATGATAATGATAACAAACTAAAGCCAAAGAATCTATAAAACCATCTATATATTGACAGGTTCATGAAAAAACATACTATATGTGTGAAGGCACAGGCGAATCGGCTAAAATAGTCGATACATGCATAGCAAACAAACATAGTACATATCTCGATCATGAACAAAACCACTAATCGATAAATCTCTAATCTAAAGTCTTACCAGTGAGGTTCGACCGGATCGATGCAGCTATGGTGGTGTCATTAGATTAGATCTCATTAACTAGTGAGTTCACCCAAGATCGAAAACATGTCTTTGAATGCATACTATGCTTGATTAGAATAGAGGTAAAACAGCCGATCTAACATAATTAAGCCATCAATTATAAGATTCAAAGTGCGACCAGACTAGAAGACGACCAATTATGATGATATGATACCGATCTATCTCTATCTCAATCAGATGATTTGTTATGATTAATAAAACATTAATTATAACAAGATCGATAACTAGTGAATCAACCAAGAACAGCAAGAAAATCTTACTAATCTTAGAAGATTCGATAATTGATGATATTGTATTAAACAATAAGTTATTTAACACAAGATCGATAACTTTGATCTATATTATGATCCGTAAGAGATCAATCAGCTGATGTAGCCTTACGAATAATGATACAGATCGATAACTAACTTATACTATACTCGTAAAAGATCAATCAACTGATGCAGCTTTATAAGCATAATATAAGTCGTGACGGTACTCACAGACAAGCCGGAGGTCGATCAGTCGATGCAGCCCTACTTCTTGAAGAACTCGTCGGATCTACAGTACTCCTACTCCTAAGGGTTGGCGTAAAGCCGAAAAAAGTAATTATATTGGTTGGTTGTTCGTCCCTTTACAATAACCGGGGTCCAATATTTATATCCGGAACCTAAACATGAATCCTACTCAAATACGACTCATTATAATTCTTGGAACAAAAGAAAATATTTCTAACTTAAAAATAACTTGGACTCTAATTTTTTCCTTTTTTTAGAGTCCGACATATTTTTCCCCGACGACATCCATACGTAGTCCATTGACGTCGTTTGCTGACGTTATCTATAAAATAGCCGATTCCGACACTGCATTAAAACCAGCCGATATCGATTCATATCCGATCGATTCCTTGATGGAAGCTTCGAGTTTCCGCTTTCTTCTCTCCAGATTTTTGTGTAAACAATCACATTAGTGGTGTGAACTGTGACAGTGTGTCAACTGTTAATTGCCCGGCCCAGTGTGGTGTCTCAGCTCTCAAGCAAGCCAATTTCCCATCCGAAATAGGCGTTCTGTTCGTGTGTGAGGCTGATTTCCTACCGGCCCTATCAAGTCCCAACCGTTGTCTTGTACTCTTGTTGAATTCAACAAGAAACCGATTTCAATCAACAGCTCAAAGGTAAGATTGCTAATTAAACGAAAACCTTCACGTATCGTCCGTGCCAAGACAAAGACTTCTGCGTACGTAGATTGGTCACTATCAACATCAAGGCCTCGTCATCTAAACAGTTCGATCGTGCATTACTCGCCATTTTGGGTTAACAGTCACCTTTGGAGCTTGCTTAAACGTGGTGAAACTTGAATAAGGGAAACCTTCACTTTGGGAAAGGGTTTACCTGGTGATGCTCGGGCAGAAGGTGATGGCGTAGCTGATGCCGGTGGCGCAAGTGAACGTGGAGGTGGAGTCGTCGTAGGCGTAGCTGTAGGCGCGCGGGCACGCGTTCTTGAAGAACTGCGAGTACGTCGACGGCCGGCACGTGTTGGGATTCCCATAAGCGCCGCTGCAGCAGTACTGCGGCGTCCCGAACGCCTCGCACGCGCTGCGGCACGCCACGGCCCCGCCGGCGCCGGACGTCGTCGATGCAGCCATAACCCTCAGATCAGCTGGACACGCGCCGTTGAGATCCACGAGGCAGCCGGTGGCCATGCACTTGCCGGAGTCAGCAGACCCATTGCCACCGCCGCCGCCCGCGCCCTGCGGAACGATGAGCATGGGGATGTTGTAGCCGTCCACAAGGCTGACGTCGAAGAAGTCCAGGCCGCCGGAGCCATCAAGCGTGAACTCCGCCAGCGTGGCGGGCGGAGCAGCGCCACCGCCGTTGCACTGGACACAGCCCGAGCCGCAGTCGCCCTTGGCGCAGGTGAACTTGCCGGTGGCCGCGTCCGCAGCGCAGAGCGTGCGCGCCCACATCCGGCCCACATCTGGCCGAGCCCCCCTACCGATACCGGAGCCCTGGAGCCTCTCCTGAATTTTTAGGTAAAGTTCAATCGTGTAGGTAGGGCTGAGACTTAAGACAAGCAGCAGTCAGAGGTACGTTGCTGTCGCACTTTTTTCAGCCCCCTAAAATTTTTCCTAACCAGTCCCGCCACGCTTCGCTCCGGGCTCCGTGTGCGGCGTCACGGTGGTCGGCGATGGCCCCAGAATATCTCGACGCCGGTGAGCGACCGATCGGAGCTGGTATTACCTCCTCGTCCGGTTCTCCATTTTATAGAGGGTCGGACGGGTAATGATGGGCATAAGCTAGGTGGGCGGAGGGGTTATTGACGCGGGAAGAAACGGGGAAAGAAAAGTCCGCGAGGACGAAGCCGTGCCCGTGCGGTTTTTGGTTACGTGGTGTGCTTGCTTGTTTCACCGATCTGGATTTTGAGATTTTCCCATCGTCCACGGAAAATCTTCACTAGCGGAATCGATAGGAGCTGGAAAAAAATACCGGCGCCGTTTCTTTCTCCTTCCTCGCAAGGCACGGCAAACGACGGCGGGCGGGGCAGTTATTTCCGCGGGAATGAATAACAGAGGTGGAGTACGGCATCATGTTCGATATAAGATTCACGCTTGGAATAATCAAGGACGGCCAGGGTCATTAGATTCGACGACGACAACGACAGCAACCACAGCTTCAGTGGTGGCCGACGCAAACATTTGTGCGAATCTGTTGTTGGCAAGCGAGCACATGCCCGGAATTGCCCGTTACATGAGGGGAGCACAACAGCTAGTCGAGGAGCTGAGGAGAGCCAAGATGCAGTTCCCTTTCCCACATGGGCTGATGGCCGCGCGGGATCAATCATTCTCAAGCACGGGTGAGTGATTAGTGTAAGCATGGCCCGGGCCAGGCCGGATCCCGGCACTCCGAAAGCCGGATCATGGACCGGACGAGAGATGGCCACACACATGCACATGCTGACATATAGTGCCATCTTATCCGGTTTTTTTTTTTTTGGTGCAGGTTGCATGCTGCATGCATGCAGTAGGAGTAGTACCTTTTGGCTCCGTTGGGCTTATCCCATATTAGATTTGTTCAGCTTCTTTTTTTAATCGGAACAGTATTTTTTTCTCACAATAATTCAGCCAAAATAGTGTTTTTCAGCTAGTTTCAACCAAAATTCTGCCAGCCGAACGGATAACGCGACGGGACATGGACTGCTGCCAAACCGTCAAAAGGCCGCGCGGCACTGAACAATGCAACGGCAGTACAGCAGCGCGCAAGCCATCAAGCGGCACAAAGTTGCTGGCCTATCAGGCATGATAAAAAGTGTGGAAACCCAATTCAGGTATTTGGGATTTTGGATAGACAGATTATGACATTCGCACATCTTTTACTAGTTTCTACGAGTAAGTTCTTCTTTTCCACGATTTGGTACACAGGTTTGTGGTCTTTTCTCCACCAGAAAAAGATGAGAGCCCACGTGGCTCCAGCCAAGACTGACACACCCGACGCACCCCGCGCACATGTTTTGTTTGCACCGAACGGAAAGAAGGTTCAGAAGATGTTAGGCACCTTTGATCTTAGCGGATTTCAAGAATCCAATAGAAAAGTATTGGAATCTCATAATTCAATCCAAATAAAATAGAATTCTAACAGTATTCTAACACACAAATTTTCGGAATAGATAACATGGGTTACTACATTTTAGTAAGAATCCTTAACAACACAGACATGTCTTAGGGCATCCCAATATAGCGTCCATCGGAGTACTCTTTCCCAAAATAAACACACATATTAGATTCAAGGAACTAAACCTGTTAAAGTTTGAACATAAATAAAGAATATTAATATCGATGATGAATAACAAGTGTTATTAGATTTCAACATGAAATGTAGTTTTATGACAAATTTATTTAGATATACAAATATCAATATTATTTTCTATTAGGTTTAGTCTGATGTAAAGTTTTACTTTTAAAGAAGTTAGACGTATGTTTATTTTTGGGACGAAGGGTGTATGTATAAGGTCACTTACAGACTTTTAGTTAGGGTCCCATCACCTGGACGACAACAGACTCATGTTCTCCTCTCCTTTTCTTCCCCGTCGCTACCGCCGCTATGAAATCCATTGCTCTCAAGTCGATGTTCAACGATCAATGCGTACGGCCACAGATGACAGATCCTCCTCCACCGACGTTGGCGACCGTTGCGTTGTCTCCAAACGGAGCGCTTTGGCCTGGGCTCTGCGATGGCATTGCCCTGGTACTCCCTCTTGCGATAATGTTGTCCAAGAGTTGCGGCAGGAACTGAAGAGTGCCCACGACATTAGGATAGTCTCGACGGAGGTTTTATGTCCTAGTTTCTAAGACTATCATGTGTTGGAAACAGTGTGGACTAGTTTCATCCCATATAAATTTTTTTTGATCATTTCTCTCTTGAATTATATTGTGTCATGGTTTCATATTTGATAAGTTGTTAGCTTATTTAATGCCTATAATTTTTTCATGAAATTTTTATTAAGAGTGCCCTTATAGGTCCAATGTAGGGCCAGATAAAGAGCCAGCTCGGCTCGTTATGTCTGTCTTGTTATAACTCGTTAGGAACTTAGGATAACGAGCTAGTCAGCTCGGCTCGTTAAGTAAAAGAGCTAAAACCCAAGCTCTGTTCGACTCGTTTAGCTTGCAAGTCAGCTCATTTGGCTCGTGATCTTGCTTGTTAACTGTTGCAACCAATGCATAAATCAATATTTATTTATTTATTTATTTATTTATTTATGTCGATACTATATGGGTTCGTTTGCTTTAGCTTCTTGTCGCTGCAGCTGCGGATGTTCCGAACACGCTCATAGCTTAGGAGGTAGGACCCTTGTTCCGGCACTTGGGATGCCCTTAGTCGCAAGATGACAGAGAAAATACGCGTGGAGGTAACCTTTTGATGGAGATGGAAGTGCCCTTTAACGATGACGAAAAAAGAGGCCACAGTTGCGACCATTTTTTGACTCAGACATTTCCTAGGCTGACTCTCACGTCTTTACCAACTCGTTGGGTATGCCTAATCGTGGATCTAGATTCTAGACATGGACTCATGTAAAAATCCGTGACAATTCTGAATGGATTTCCTGCAAAAGTCCTCGCAACAGATCAGCAAAGAGTGGATGTACACCGCTTTTGCAACTACCAGTCTGAATGTCTCTGTGTCTTAGCAGAGTAGCAGACGACATTCGGCTCGTACCGATGACTCATATATCCAATGAAACCAGCAAACCCCCGTGCCTCCTTCCAACTCTGCGATCTGCCTTTGCGAGAAAGGGAGCGCCGTACCAGATTGGCATGGCGAGAAAAAGCGCCCAATGGAGGAAGCAGGGCACGAGCGCCACTCCGTTCTGACTTGCCAAGCCGAGTACGAGTGGGTGGTGACACAAGCGGGTGAGCTTTTGTGCAGGACAGAGAATGAAGCTTTCATCCATCTATGGTCTATGGACATGGATGTGCTGAGCGGCTTAAGGTTTCCTCCTTGGGATTGGGATTTGGGACCATCCCATGCGGAATAGGGCAGTTTAAGCGTAAACCTAAATAAAATTTATAGCCAAGTTATACATGATTCAATGAGTATGAAATTTTTACTGCAGTTTAAGCATACAATAATTAGTCCACCATAAAAATTTCACTATAATTAGACTATAGAAACTATAGCTATGAATTATTCCATTTAATTACAGAAAAGCATAGATTTAAAGCTACAACAAAAACTTTATACTAAAGCATATCATATTATATGTTCACTGTGTAGATCTACTCTTGTGGAGTCCAACAAAATTAGATTTTTTATTTTATATTTTTTCTATAATTTACAATAATTTTTTAAAGATTCAGCCGAAATAAATAAAAAAGAAAAAGACAAAACCACCTTCAAAACTGCTTTATAACAGGACCATGGAGGTAAGATTAACGGTTTTAAAAGTTGAGAGAGGTGTTTTACACCGTTTTAAAGTTTAAAGAGAAAAAACGGACATCTACCAAAGTTGAGAAAGATAATGTGGACTTTTTCCTCGTCCTCGAATTCTTCATGGAGGATGAACGGGCTGAAACCTGAAAGGCGTCGTCTCCTTGCAGAATGTCTCGCCCGGTCTGTCCGCAAAAGCCTGACATAATCTGGCCTGACCAGTTTACTGGGCGGGCTTGGCTGTAATTTTCAGCATTGCAATGAGCGCCCAGCCCTTCTCTAATACTCTCTTCGTAAAAAAATATACAATTCTAGATTTGAGGTTAATAAAACTTTCAGAAGTTTGACCCATTGTATATAGTTAAAAAATATCACCATTTATGTCTTCAAATAAATTTATTAGAAAAATACATTTCATAATCAACATAACGATACTTATTTGCAGTGTTTTCCTAAACGCTAAACGGTAAACAGTCGGTCACCTACCGTTTAGCCATTATTCAGGCTAAACGGTCCACTAAACGAGCTAAACGGTCAATTAAACGGGGTAAACGGACGATTAAACGGAAACGGCGCACCACCGTATAGCGTGTACACGGCGTGTACACGGGCTACACGACCGTGTAGGCGAACAGTGCTTATTTGACATATAGTCTTTTTTTATAGAGACGGAGAAAGTTAAAATTGTTCGACTCCTCGGGAAGTGAGAGTTGTATTTACTTTCTAGACGGAGAGAGTACTCCTCGTATTCTTTTTTACATGCTACATTAACTTTGTCCTAAGTCAAACATTAGATCATCCATTTCAAAAAATCCTTAGGCCAGTCTCAATGGAGGTTTTATTAGAGTTTCACAAGCATTAAATATGCTGATGTGGCACCATATTTATGAAGAGAGATGATAAAAGTTTCATGAGAGTAGAAATGATAAAACTCTTCTACATTATTTTCAAAATATGGTTGTGTTGAAAACCGGACCATAAAATCCCCACTGAGACTGGCCTTATAGTTTCACAACATATGATATTACGAAAAATATTTCTTATAGTGAATCTAAAAACATAAAAGATATAATTGTTTGACTTAGGACAAAACTAATATGACATGTAAAAAATAGAGACAATATTTGAACAGATCAATTATTTTGTCTTTTTTAAATTTCTTTTTAGCAAAAATAACTGCAAAATTACAACTATCTAACTGGCCAAATTTAAATATAGCCAATCAACTGGTGGAAAGCGTGCCATTTTTTAGGAGTGGGTATGGCCCTATTGTGATACCTTTCCTCATTTGATGGACTATATATGGTCGCACGATCATGATGTGGCATGTGAGGGATTGGTCTAACCGGCAGAAGGACACTACAAGCGCCATGTCATGGCCACGCCCTTCTGCTGGTTCAATTTATGAAAGGTTCTCAAGTAGGACTCATACCACTCCTTTAAATGCCTTATTGGCTTTACACTAATTCACTTTGATATATTTAAATTTCTCTAGATGAAATGACTGTATTTAAATTTGATCAGTTGACTTGGCGACTTACAGCAAACTGGTGGTGAAGCACCAAATCAAATGGTGATTCTGATTTCACAGAGCAACCAAAAGCGAAAACCATCCAACATGTTGCATATCATGACGGTGCCCAGCAATCAGTGGCGGATCCAAAGGGGGGGCTGGGGGGCTCCAGCCCCCCTAATTTTTTGATTTCAATGCTAATTACTGTAGCAAAAACTTGATTTCACCGTTAAATCTTCGTGCAAATCAACATCTCTGTTGTTTTAGCCCCCCCTTATCCCGCATCCCACATCCGCCACTGCCAGCAATAACCATCATTGTATCATCTAGTGATCCTATTATCCTATTCTTGTTATCTCCGCATAGTATCATCGAATGATATGGTGACCGCGATCAATAACTCGTGTTACTCTAGAAATTCTTCCAATGAAGTATTTTAAATACCAGAACTCGTGCAACTCTACTTCGAGTTTCTATCCAACTCCTTATTACTTTTAGCAATCATATGAGCAACCTCGCACTAGATTTCACAAAGTGTGCACCAGACATATCATCTAAAGCTAAAATTATGACAAGCTACTCAACTTAGCCATGAACTACTCTAAATACCTCTCAAGTCCATTTAATGCTTAAAACTAACTGTTCTTAATATTCGTGTTTATCCTTTGATCAAATACCAAGAACGCGATAATAGGGGCCAAGAAAAGTGTCCATCAAAATGACCCCACTTTAAATGTCATCGCAAAACACACATTGGTCACAAGATTATCATGTCCTTAATCATTGAAAGTAAATATGGGGTCTATATGCTTTCGAGTTCTACAGTTTATCTTTTTGCGCACTTGTTATAGTTACAACAAATTCTTATTTGTCCCTATATCTCTGGATGGATTTAAACCATTACAACCTGGATCTATAAGATGGATGTCGACATGGGGTAGTCTTTAGCCATTAAGAGTTACCATTTTTAGTCTTTCCTTATAGCAATACACTAACATTTTGTTTTATTTTTTTCCAAACAATATGAAAAATAAAACTACTATATCAAATTTTGAATTTAGTTATTGCTAATTATAATTATAGTGTATATTTGTTTAGGTATTTTTCTTCCAATTTATTCCTTTGGAGATCAAGCTAACTTTTTATAGTTTTTATTCAAAATTTGATTAAAGTGATTGTGTTTTATATGAAATCTTTATTATATTTTCCTTTCAAACTCATATGAAAACCAATTTCATATTTTTATTGAATTTATTATTCTCAATTTACTATCTTTTAGTTGAATTATGTATTAGCTCACCGGTTTAATATAAATAATTACAATGGCAAAAAATCAAATAGTGTGGGTTCTTTTTTTTTTGGTGGGGAATAAATATTGTGGGTTCTCTTTTTGTGATTAATGGGATAATTTGTTGACCCTCACGATGAACATGATAGCTTCTTTTAATCTATATCTATATCTTTTATAAAGCTACAATCCCCACTATAAGTCTATCTTAACATACATGACATCCACATCATCCTTCACTAACTATCCACATCATCTCTCACTGATAGTCATATCATCTCCCTAACTTCCAACCTCTAATTGCAAGCTAGCCACATACATCGTCTCCACTCAATTTCATTCCAATTTTTTTATAATCTCTGTTGCAACGTGCAGGGTATTTTCTAGTACCATATAATTGTAATATGATAATAGAATCATACGAAAAGAGTCAAGTTTGGAACATGATAGAATAACATAAATGTGCAGGATTTGCATTTTATTGATTAATGTAGAGGGGGGTCAATGCGACAAAATGTAAGGAACAAAACAAACAAGATAAACAATAGGAGAAAAACAACAACCGCAACATCTAACAAGGTAAATATGCAAGAGTAAGTATAGCAAAGGATTATAGATGCGTTATGCTAAGACGGAGGAGAGAGAGGGAATGACAGAGAGCAGAAGTGATATGTAAGTTTACAACCACCTTATGCACAAAAAAAAACTTTGTGAGAAAAATAAGTAGATCATAGGTGAACTAGCTCCTGTATAGGGGATGTTTGATTGTCCCTCCTAAATTTTAGTCGATGTCCCATCGGATGTTAAGACATATGCATGGAGTATTAAATATAGACTAATTATGAAACTAATTACATAGTTTGCGACTAATTTAAGAGACGAATCTTTTGAGCCTAATTAGTCCATGATTTGACAATGTTTTGCTACAGTAAACATGCGCTAATGACAGATTAATTAGGTTTAAAAAATTCATCTCGTGGAGTATTGATGGATTATGTAATTTATTTTTTTATTAGTATCCGAATACCCCATGCAATATCCTTCCAACACAGCTCCTAAATTTTAGCAGCCGGATAAAAAAAAACCCCTAAATGTAGATTGACAGATTACTTGTAAGTTCTCGTACAGTCACTCTAGGAGTAGGTGCTTTAGTGCCTGGGAGGATTTCTGTACAATCGCGCCAGTGGCACACCAGGCTGGGCTTCGTCCTTTATTTTGTGGCAAGGGATCAACTTAGAAGAGTGAGTGGTTGTTGTCAAAAAAAAACGAAGAGTGAGTGCTGTAAACTGAATATTCTGGCACTGCGCTCCTTAAAAAATCCCCAGGTTACTAGGGTGAAAATCTGACTGTAGAGCTTTTCATTGGCTCCCCCGATTACGGTGCAACCTCACCCATCATTTTGACATCGACGTAAAATTTGCCACGTCATGCGCCTATCGAAAAAAAAAAAATCCACGAGCCAATAAAAATTGGCGTCCCATATACGGATGGAGTAGTGACTCGGCAGCGTTGTCCGGATTGGTGCAACAAGATCCGGCAAATTACGGCACCACTGTTCAGTGAACACTCCAACAGCCCAGCCAATTTCCATTCCAGGAAAAACCAGACCCGGCGCAGGCGATCCATTTCAGTTCGCAGAACCCAGATAATACTCCATCCATACTTAAAAAAAATAAAGTCGTTTTAGACAAGACTTGTGTCAAACATTGAGAATATAAATCATGAAAAACTTTTAAGTTATTGAATTTGGAAATGTGAAAACCATGTGTATAGATTTGTCTTGAAAAATACTTTCACAAAAATTTGCATATATCACTTTTTGATAAATATATTTATAAAAAATAAGTAGTCAAAGTTATGCTTTGGATACCGTGTTGTTGTCCAAAACGACTTCATTTTTTAGGTCCCGTTTGGTACGGCTTTGGCCCGTGAAAAAACAGCTCTAGCTCTGGCTCATATGGAAAAGCAGCTTTTTCTGTCTCTGGCTTATTTTTTCGAAAACGTTTGGCAAAACGGCTTCTCCTAGTTGTAAAGAAGATGTCAAATGTCCAAAATACCCTTATATTTTTTTCTCTATTTTCTTTTTTTTTCTTTTTTCTCTTCATTTTTCTTTTCTTTTTCTTTCTTTTTTTCTTTTTCTTTCCTTCTCCCCTTCTTTTCTTCTCCTTATCCGAACGACCACACTCCTCTCCTCCTTATCCTGTCACCCACTCCCTCCCCCCCCCCTCTCTCTCTCTCTCTCGGGCGTAGCTCCTCAGCTTCGCAGCCGCGCGCGACCGCTTCCTCCGGGGCCGGTTCCTCTCCGCGGGCCTCTGCCCCTTCTCCGTCCACCTCCCTTCGCCGGCCGGCACCAGCACCGTGGTCCACCTCTGGGCGCCCCCGCGCCCCGCGCGGCGGCCCGTGCTCCTCCTCCACGGCTTCGGCGCCTCGGCGACGTGGCAGTGGGCCCCGTACCTCCACAGCCTCCTCGCGGCCGGCCTCGACCCCATCGTCCCGGACCTCCTCTTCTTCGGCGCCTCCTCGTCCACGGTCCCCGACCGGTCCGACACCTTCCAGGCCAGGAGGGGCCGGCAGTGGGGCGGAGCTGGAGCTGAGCTCGAGGCCGGCGGAGCGGTGCAGGGAGATCGAAGCCACGCGGGGCGGAGCTCGAGGCCAGCGCGGCGGCCGCCGTCGGCGCGCAGCGTCGGGGAGGAGAGCAAGCCGGGGACAGGGATGGAAAGTGACGAGCTCGAGCCGGAATAAGCCAGTATTTTTGGCTTCTCGCGTGGGGAGAAACTGAGTCACCGGGTTTTGCGGGGCTTTTGCCGGCTTCTTACCGCAAGCCGTTTTGCCAGTGGCCGTTTGGCAGGGCTTGGCCCGAAGCCGCTCGAGAAGCCGCGGCAAAAGCCCTGCCAAAGGGGGGCTTAGTATGGATGGAGTATTCTATTGGCTGCTGTGATTAAGGCTGGGCAAAAATAACCGAGAACCGAGAACCGAACCGAAAGAACCGGAACTGAAACCGAAAGAACCGGAACCGAAAATTTCGGTTCCTTATTCAGTTCCTGATATTGAAGAACCTAAATAACCGAAGAAAATTCGGTTCCTACTCTCGGTTAACCGAATTAACCGAAAGAACCGAATTACATGAATTATACTTCACTTACTTGTATTTTGTAGGATTATGTGTAGTGTTTTATATTTGAACTGCTATATATTTGTGTTACTATATTGATATTGTTTTCTTATATATTATTATTATTAAAAATGAATATAGTGTTGCATAAATTTGCCTTAGAACAAGTATATTTATTATTGTCTTGAGGTCTTCTGAAAAAATTCGGTTAGTTCGGTTAGAACCGGAACCGAACCGAAATAACCGAGAACCGAAATGCTTGGTTCCTAAAATTTTTTGGAACCGATCGGTTCCCGTTTTCTAGGAACCGAATTTCTTCAATAACCGAAGGAACCGAACCGAAACCGAACCGAGAACCGAACGCCCACCCTAAGCTGTGATGTTATGACGTCAACAAGAAAAAAAATATTTATTTGAAATTGCTATAACTTTTGAATGGTGTATCTATTTTTAATTCCATCTGCATCAATGTGTTCTACGTGACGAGGCGAATAAAACTAGACCCCACTTGCATATGTTTCAAAGAAATTTTATTCTAGTAGCAATTTATGTGCACTAATTTATGACATATAACTTATAACATATAATTTATAACATATAACTTAATGTCAAAACTTGGAAACACAAAAGTTATGAAACAAAACTTATGTATTGTACTAACTTATGACTTATCCCAAAGCTTATAAACAAAAAAAGTTATAAAACATAATTTATGTACAAAAGTTATTTAACATAAGGGAACAAAACTTGAAAACACAAAGAACGAATTACCTTATAACTTATACCCAAACTTAGAAACACAAAAGTTATGAAACACAACTTTTGTACAAAAGTTACCAAACACAACTTTTGTACAAAAGTTATTTCATATAACTTGCATACATAAGTTGTTATATACAACTTGTCAACGCTGACAAAAATATAAAAATAAAAAGAATTCTAAAAATCACATAAAACATAACTAAATAAAAATAAAAAGGATAAGAAAAAAGAAAATGCTAAGTCTATACAGGTTGTACACTGTTAAAGTAAAAGTAAATGAAGAAGACACGTCCGTACATCGCACAGAAAATTTTGTTCGTAGGCCCACCACGTACGTTAAAATAGCATGGAAAATAAACCAGTGCACAGGTTCAGACGCTCAGTCTATCGTAGAGCGTCTATCGTTCACCGGATCTGAATAGCGCGAGCGACCATGGGATTGGAATTAGGGGTAAACTAACCTGTTGGTTCAGCATCCTCGTGAAGAGAATCTGTCCGCGGTCCATAGCTTGTTTTGAAGGCTTAGCCAAACAAAAAGAATTTGCATCGTCGCGGTGTGCAATTGCGCCAAGCCACCAAATAAGCAGATCCTACTCCAAGATTGTCTGGTTCTGAAGGCGGCTCGGTAGGTTGATGCTCCGTATTGTCGGTGCTTAGTGAGGGTCCCAATAACGTTATCACTAGAGCCACGATTAAGCCGCACTGATCGATTGTCAATTTGTCATCCCTCACAGAACGAGAAGATAGAATTGCACGTGCTGAATTTTTTGTACATATATAAGACACGTTCCTGTGTATATGAGCGGAATCGATATGTTCCTCTGTAATATGTGCTCCAGAATCAGGGTACATGACACTACTACATGTCTCTCTCACAGAGGATTCTTGTACTACCTCTCAGTCCACCTATATAGTAATTAGCTCTTCAGCATTAATACATGGCCTGCCTGTCTCTCTCATAGAGTTTCTCGGTTCTTATGTCTAAGCTGGATGTAAGCTTACAATCCACTTCTCCTCTCTCTCCTTTCTTCTCTCCTCCACGTCAGCATTCAGCCTGTTTACAGCCTACTGTTATACTCGCTCTTAGGAATTAGGATAACCATCAGACATGTATTTAACACTAGATTTTCGGCGGCTGGTGTTGTATTCGAGGCAAGTGTCGAGGGTAGTAGACTAGTGGAAGAACAATCATAGCAATTGGCAGCGTAGGGCTACCGTAGGGAGGGTCCCTCGCTAATGCTCATCGCACACACAAATGTTAATGTGTTATCAGTCACCCTTGTTCGTTGATGCTGAAATTTGGCTTATGCTGAAATATTGTGAGAGAAAAATATTATTCCATAACTGAAAAGTAGTTTTGAATAAGTTCAAGCGAAAAGTAGCTTATACTATCATGTGGGTTTCTTAAGACAAAGTATGTGGAATGGTACCTAATTCTTGTTGCTGCCACATCAGAAGAAGCTTCATCTCCACGAAGTTTTGCAGGAGATCAAGGAAAAGAAATGAAAAGGTCCTCTCCTTATTATAATTGCTAAGTTGGCAATGGAGAAAATACATGCCAAGCATGCTGGCGAAAAAAAAAAGTTGGCAATGGAGTCAGAGGCTCAGCGGCTGTTGCAACAGATTGATGCAACTGTTTCAAATATACGGACGAGTTAGACCTGCTTGCGTGAACATGTTGCGTTCGGTATCACCAAATTAAAGGCACGGTTCTGTTGGCGTATTTGGTTTCGGTACTCATAGTCGTTGGCTTCGGGCCCCTGCAACAATTCGGCCAGCGTACTTATGCTAAAGATCCGGGAGATCATCAGAAACAAACGTTGGCAATTGGCTTGATCTTCACATGACCAAGGTGAGAGAGCTTTAACCCAACAACAGAAGAGCCTGCTTCATGTAAAAAAGGGTACAATTCTGCTTTCCAGATTGACATAATCTTGCTATGTAAATTCACCCTGAGGTGTCATAAAATGCGGTAACGTATCATAAAGTTCAAAATGTGATTACTAAACTGTGAAGGTGTTGAAAGCAGAAAGTCACACCACATACTATTGTAACCTGAACTCTGTTAGGCCGTGTTTTGATGCAAATATATTCATCTCAATCCACATGTGTTGAAGTGGATTGGAGTGGAATTGAACTAAATTACATTTCATTTCACTCCAACACATGTGGATTGAAGTAGATAGACATGCATCCAAAGGCCTTACTGTGGTGTTTGGCTCACAACCACACCCAGCCACGTCCGACGGTGGCGGCGCCTAAGATGTGGCGGCATAATTCTATGCTGCAATTGTGGCAGGAATTTGCATTGCAAAAACATGTGGCTGCCGCAGGTTTCGTGTGGTGTGCCGCAGGTTAAGTGTGGTGTAGTGCCGTGAGGAACCAAACACCCTAAATATTTTGTGTAACACCCTCGGTGTTATGTCCTAAACAAATTACCAAATCATGTCGTGAGCATTATGTTTATGTGATAATCAATAAAAATGTTAAATGTTAAGCTATTCCATAACTCATATGTATCAAGTAGGGTTTAAAACTATTTTTTAATTGAACAAAAATACTATAGAACATATATATGACGCATAAATAAAGTTTGGAATATGAACTTTGTAAATGACAATAAAATACTTGCCGTAGAAAATAACATTGCTAACCAATATTTCTAATAGCCTAGAAATGCAACTTGAAATTAAATTAAGCTCATAGACTTAGAAGATTTTTAAGTATATAGACAGCTAGACAATGCTATGTTTGTCAATTTATTTTGCAAAAATCGGGTTAAGAATAGGTGTTATGTTTTAGCTCGGTTTGGTAGCCTCATATGCCATCTTGAGCATGGCGAAGATGGTTTAGGTTTATAAGCAACCGTTTAGTTGTTATATGTGCTTTAAAATGCGTGCAAAACACGTTCTTGGTTGGCCGGGAGGACATGGTCACCACACTCAGACGCCCGCCGTCGCCGCACTGGTCGCTCGCCCATGCGCGCGCTGCCGCGCGTGGCCGGCCGTGGCTGCCTCTGGCCTAGTCACCACTGGCCTCTACCGCGTGGAGCCACTACTGCTGTTTGCGTGGACGTGCGGCGCTGCTGGCTGTCCCGCCGTGATGCCGTACTGTCGACCCGCCTCGCGTCGCAACGCAGTCGCTGCCGGTCACGTCCGTGCTTCTCTCTGCACCTCTGCGCCGCTGCTGGCCCTGTTCGAGGCTGCCACTACCGTGCGCACGTGGTCATGCTCGCCGTCGTCTTGCCATTTATGGCGCCACGCTGCGCGGGCCATGGCCGGTCGGGGACACGCGCGCTTGTCCTTTTGCGTCTGTGTGCATGCCATCCCGGTCGAGCCGAGCATGTCCCGCCAAGGTGAGGTTGTGATGTGCCACTTACCGGCCCGTCTCTCTCTGTGTGTGTTGCCACCGTTGGAGTCGCGCCCCACGTAATTGACCAGCGAGTGGTCATCTCCTTTCAATTTCGTGCACCTGTGTCTCCACCATCAAGTCCTCTTGCTGCTCGACTCCACCCCGCCTTGAATGGCACCCGGACGAGCTCCAATTTGGTGTTTTTCTCGCCGCCGTGCCGACAAGGCCACGTTCGGCCGTGGATGAGGGCAACCCTCCTACCGTCCCTCCCGAGCCAATTCACCTGCACCACTAGTTTCGTCTTGCCTCCCTCTCCACCTTACGCACGCCAATGGAACTACTACCGCCACCCCATCGCCGCTGACGCGACCGCGCCACCGCGGTGCGCCGTCGCACGGCGTGGCCACACGTGGCCGCACCTCCTCCATCGTCCACCCCAACCATCACCTCGGCTAGGTCCACAGGTAGTCTACTGATGCTCCCTCGCTAGCCAGTTAGGTTCTTAGGTGCTCTGGATCATCCTACCACCCTACGTTGTTGCTTGGTGTATGTGGTTGAACCGTAGTTGAAGGTCAGCCTGACCGACGGGCCAGCGCGAGCCTCTAGTGGCCGGCACGGCCGCACCGTGCCATCGCCTACTGCGTCGTCGTGCGTTGAGTCGCTGGGGGTGTGTGTAAAGTCAGGGGGTTAAGTGAGAAGGTCTGAGAGAGGAGAAAATAGCATTAATAATTAGTTATAAATTATGAGGAGTTCGAGGTCTCTTTTGCAAAAATCTCCAACGCGCGTGGGACTCCCCCACCGCGGACCGCCTCGCGAGCGGGCTGGCCTCGCGTGGGCCGCGTCAGTGGGCCGCTGCGCGCGCGCTGTGTCGCGCGGGCCGCACATGTGGGCCATGCGGGAGATTTAGTTTTCTTTTTCATAAGGAATTAGCAATGGTTTTCTAATTTAATTTTTGAGCTAATCTTTGGTAAATCATGTAGATGTTCAAAAATTGTGAAACAAATTTTTTTAGGTTTCTAAAATTATGCTCTATCTGTTGGTGTATTTAGTTTTGTTTATACATGTTGACATTAGGAGCTATTAAATCATTTGAGGATGCTTAATAATATTAAATTAATTATTGTTGGAATTTTTGTGGTAAATTGGTGATAGCTTTAGTCCTAAAAATTTTATAGTAGCTTCATTGTATTATTATGTGCTCAGTGTAATTTTTGTAGCCTTAGAATAGACTAAACATTAGGGTAGTTAAATGCTCTTTGTTTTAATATACATTAAATCATTAGTAGAAATAAAGATATACCCTTAAATTGCAAAACTGAGTGTTTGTTAGTTGAATCCAACACCTTGCTTGATGAAGATAATAGTTAGCTTAGTATCTTACTCATTAGACCTAGCTTAGTAGCTTAGTATACGTATTCTTAGTTTAAGAGTTGTTGTTGCCTAAATGCTAAATATTGCATCACCATCGCATGCATGTAGAGAACGAGTTAATGGAGATCGTGACCACCGACGATCATGAGTTCGAGGAGATCGTCGAGGAGTACGAGGAGAAGATTCTCGTGCTAGAGGAGGTCCTGGAGCCGCCACTGACTGACTCTACTGACATCACGCCTGCCCAAGATAAGTCCGGGTGCATAACCTCTATTTTATAATTCACCATATATAAATGTGTTTTGCATTTACGTTACAGAAATTTTATGAAAACCACATGCATAGATACACCTGTCCTAAGAGTCTTACTAGTGCAGGTTCGAGTAGATGCTATGCTTAGGTCATCGGTAGCGTGAGTAATCTGTCGTTGCTCACAATAGGAGATTATTATTACTCTCATAATAAAATGATGAAACAAAAAAATGGAGACAGGGCAGGGATATGGTATGGGTATTGGTGGGTATAACATATTGTGTCCCGTGGCCAACGGGACTATCGATGCGGGACCCATGGGGTTTCGCACGGAGAAGAGAGAAGAAGACCTAGTCCAACTAGGATTCCCTACATGTAATCCTACTAGGACTAGTTACACGTAATCCTACTAGGATCTCTACTTTGTAACCGACTAGGACTCCCGCCTCTCTTGGACTATATAAAGGAGGGCAGGGGTCCCTAGATCGAGACACACATAACCGACAGAACTCACAACCACAACATACCTCGCAACACAACAAATAGTGCAGGGCGCAATATACTATCCACACCAGACTGGACGTAGGGCGCCGTGACTTCCCGGCGTGCCGAACCAGTATAAATCATTGTCTCCCTGCGTTTACCATCGAGTTCCTGCAAACGCTGATACCCCTCCGAATAAATCACCGTCCTGGGTACCCCGTGACGGGTTGCCGGTGGTAAAACATCGACAGCTGGCGCGCCAGGTAGGGGCTCTTGGCGCTTTGCGTTCGAGAGCTCGGTGGACCTTAAGATCAAGATTTGTCGCGGTTCTCGTCGGCCTCGTCGACAACTCACTGCGATTTTCGTCGACAACTCGCTACAACTCTCGTCGACATGGACGATAACATCCGCACGGGATCCCAACTCTAGCAGCCGGTCAACAAGCACTACCACTGAAGACTACAAGCGATCAAGCAACATGCAAGTCAGAGCTTTCCCTAGAACAAGTCAATCAGCACCGCAATTCATCTGAGTCCAATACATCTCAAAGCCAAAAAGGATCGGTCAGCATCAACTACGACAAGAAGTCATGGTGATGTCTACTCAAATTCGGATTCTAATTCTACTCTGATACGACAAGTACACGAAAATTTTCACCAGTCCAATCAAACGGAGGAGCACGACAAGGATGAGGAAGCAAGCAAGGCCAACATATATGTGTATATACTCATACACAAGAGACAAGATCAAGCAGTCACGATGATGACTCAGACTCTTAAATTCAGACCCCATGTCAGTTTACGACATCCAGCCACATCAATATCCAAAGTTGGATCCAGAAGCACCAAGTCCGATTGCACCGAGCAAACTAGCAAGCAAACCGACTATAATATGGATCCAGCCAGCAAAAAAGCAAGCAAATTATTCATGCTCTACAAGCTCCATGACATGTTGATGACGCAAGAAAGAAGTCCACACCATTAATCAGAGACGAGCATACAAGCCAATTAAATATTGAGGCATATATACACATATACATACAAGATACAAGAGACATACGAGTGCCCATGCATGCATCACGTCTGGATCCATCACTATGCCAACATATGGTCGTACGGGAGAATCATCTTGTACTTGAATCAACTACGTCAACAAGCAAGCTGTCAAGTCGCGAGCAGGCAAGTACCAAGCATCTGACCGATTGCGACCACAACACGGAAGCAAGACGAATCAAGAGACAAGTCGTCCAAGCCAGATAGCAAGCAAGCCAAGACCGACTACTCAGCTGAGGAGTCCGAGTACTCAGAAACAATTTAAGCGAAAGGAGCACACGACCTCCGCAAACAACTCGGAAACGATATCCGACTACGGTGACCAGCTACTAGGCTGAACGGTGCACCGATCGACTACCCGGCTGCGGTGGTCAACAACTCTGCCATGAACCAAGCTAAGTGATGCTTTAATTTTTTACATTCCAGATATTATTCGTATGCCTCTGTGGCCATATCATCTTCCCTTAACGGCTGTTAATTTCCTCGGACAGTAAGCCTTAATTCGTGAAGCTTGTTTTCTCGAATGGATGGTCACGTCAATGAACCTCTGAACCATACGGGTGGTCACGTCAATGGACCTCTGAACCATACGTGAGATTCAAGTGCTTAAACGTAACAGGCTACTACTAGGAAATTAACCGACCTAGCAAGGGAAGACACAAAAAATCATCATGCGAGCAAACATAGTGCTCTAAGTCTTCTCTTAACGGTCGCTAAAGTCCTCAGGTAGAACATGCCTTAATCCGTGAAGCTTGTCTACTCACATGGACGGTCACGTCAACAAACCTCTAAACCGAATGCCAGGCTCACATGGTCACGTCAATGAACCTCTGAACCATACGCCAGAGATTCAAGTGCTTAAATGTAACAGGACACTACCTGAGGAATTTACATGGCCTAGCAAGAGCAAGACGCAAAAAAAGTTTATATGCATTTTATGATGCCGGGGCCTGCCCCTGATTGATTATTCAAATATGGGACATGCTCCCGACTTCATATCCGGAATGTCATTTACAACATATTTTTATGTTTAACATGCAGGGGAGCTACATCTATACCATGAGATCAGGAAAAACATGCTACTGAGAGCTAGTCTAGAAACAACCTGGTTTGATCAAAAAAGAACCCCGACAAGGTGCGACAAGAACCAAGACAAGCGCTTAGAAAGAACCCAGATCGATCAGAAAACAACTCCGAAGAGGTGCTGCAAGTACCAAGACAAATTCAGAAAGAACCCGGATTGATCAGAAAACAACCCGGATAAGGTACATACAAGTTCAGAAAGAACCTGGACGAAGTGCAAACAACCTGGAAGAGGTACATCAAGAACCAGAGAAGTCTAGAAACGACCTGGATGAATAAAAACAACTCGGAAGAGCATCACGGCTTAGTCAAACACTAAGCTCGGGGGCTCGGCATTCGCTTCAACTACGCCCGGGGGCTCGAATTCAAGGATGAAAGACCAAGAATACAAGTACTCAAGACTACAACAAAGACAACACATCAAGACCCTTCATCCGATTTCTATTCTAAAGAAAAGTACTCGGAGAAGGCTCGGGGGCTGCGGGATACATAACCCCAAAAATTTTTTGAAGACAAGAATCTGGACCCTCCAACTTTTGCAAGCAAAAGCAAGAGGCTCGAGGGCTACACTCAGTGAGTGTAATTTTTACGAAAAATTGCACCCACCGAAAAAGAACTCGGAGCAACCAAGAAGACTAAAGGGACCCTCTGGCTTCTTGTCCCAACAAGCAAGAGGCTCAGGGGCTACACTCACTGAGTGCACTTTTTTAGAAAAAAGTGCACATCAGTCATGACGAACCAACCAAAAGAAGACCATCTCAAGGTTTCACTTCAGAAGAACCTGGAACGGATTTACAACAACTCAACGAAGACCAAGAAGAACAAGAAGGCTTCTGAAGCTCATCCATGAAATGCTCAGGGGCTTGTCGATGCGGGACCCATGGGGTTTCGTATGGAGAAGAGAGAAGAAGACCTAGTCCAACTAGGATTCCCTATATGTAATCCTACTAGGACTAGTTACACGTAATCCTACTAGGATCTCTACTTTGTAACCGACTAGGACTCCCGCCTCTCCTGGACTATATAAAGGAGGGCAGGGGTCCCTAGATCGAGACACACATAACCGACAGAACTCACAACCACAACATACCTCGCAACACAACAAATAGTGCAGGGCGTAATATACTATCCACACCAGACTGGACGTAGGGCGCCGTGACTTCCCGGCGTGCCGAACCAGTATAAATCATTGTCTCCCTGCGTTTATCATCGAGTTCCTACAAACGCCGATACCCCTCCAAACAAATCACCGTCCCGGGTACCCCGTGACGGGTTGCCGGTGGTAAAACATCGACAGGGGCTTAGCTTGATTACATTGTTTTCCCTGTTCGTGTCGATTAAGGACCGTCCATTGCCGTGGATGGTAATCAGGTTAGAGACTTATTATTCTGAGCACATATTTGCTTATGGGAGCGGGAAGACTCGTTACGTTCTTGTCGTGGGTTCTGGCTCTTTCTAGACCGACTGATTGGAGTCAGGGAAATGTGGAGGTCTAAGCACCATACTGAGACATGGTCTCAAGTGTGGGGGCTTGGAGTCTAAGTTTGGACAGAGACCTAGACCCTGTGACAGGAGTGAAATGGGTTGGTCTTGTTTGTGCCTGGGGTATAAACGAGACGTGTATTTCAAGGTACCCAGCTGGGATACATTGGTTCGTAAATCGCTGTTTCTATGAGACGGTACGACTTGACTATGGTCTAGCATCGTAGTAAGAACTGGAAGATGAAAGATGGTAAAATGGTTCTGATTGCTTAACCTTTGCTTGAAAGTAGAACATGTGCTTACCTAGAATGGTTAGCTAATGAAGTAATCATGACTGCTAATAAAATTTGACTATAAGTATGAACTATTAGTAATGTTTTTCGTAAACAAAAAGAAATCAACGAACCCATATTGCCTATCATATCCTTGAGAGCCGGGAAACTATTCCCACTAATCGGGTAAGTTTTGCGAGTACATTGTATACTCAGGGTTTATTTTACCCATGTTGTAGGTGCAGCTTGAGGAGTAGCTCTTGTGTGGAGGATTCTTCTGATGGGCACAGACGGATCCATGTATCGTTTCCGCTAGATGTTTATTTTCATTCCGCTGTTTAATTATCGCACTCTGAACTTTGGTATTGTAATAAATAATTTTCAAGAACTCTTGTTGTATTTAATGAACTAAGTATTTAAGTTTGTACTCATTATTGTATTCTGGATGTAAAACATGGATTGTTCGAGTTCTCCATTGGGTTTTGCTCGACGAAACTGTTCGATGTAGCTCACTTTTAAGGTGCTTAGTTTCTACTTAAGGACGAGCGCCTCTAAAAACGTGTTATTTCACTTCTGCCATATTTTGAATATGTGCCAAAACCGTCATCCTCTACCTTCTTTCATGCCTGTCCTTTGTGATGCTAGCTCCTGTGGAGTGGAGTTTCCTCGTGCCTCTTTCATTCATAAATGTGGTCTCGTTTTACGCTTAACAGCGAGCCATTCATTTCGCTTTTTCCTACTTTTCTTTGTGCTGCTGAATTGCTCCTTTGTTTTCCATTTCCGTCATTCGGTAGTTCCTAGAAACAATTTGGACCGTATACATTCATCATCAGGATCGCAATCAAAACCTCTAAAAAAAAGAATCGCAATCAAATAATTTATCATGAATAGTACATTTACGTTGGCTAACCGATTGTGGGCACTTGCCACCTCGGTTCATTAGCAGCTTCCATTTGTCTGTCAGCAGTCAGCACCTTAACTACGCGCTTCAGAAATCAGACAGGCCAACGACCTTTCCATCGTCTGCACTGCACATGCAATGCAGGCCCTGCTGAAAGATTAAGCTTTTCGTGCTTTTACCCACCTTGATCATTGGCAAAACAAGCTCAGACAACATGCTCGATTTCCTTATGTTATCTCCTACTAGTCGCAAGGCCCCACACACACGCACAGGCACAGAGACGTTGGTTCAGCTATGCCCATCGCCCTTCAACTAAATCTCATCGAATTCGACGCCTTTCTGCAAAAAGATATACGGATCTCACCGAGCACCAATCCACCATGTTTCCCATCCGTCCTGGAAACCGCACAAGAGCAATTAGGCCAGAGTTACGCGCTATACCGCAAATTGCAGAGGAAAAGAGCATCTGAATTCAATCAGGCCGTCTTCCTTCCGTGCTTTCACTTTACTGAAGAAAGCATGATTATACCGGGCGGAAAGGGAGTTAGTAAACTGCCTCCCTTGCGCTATAAGTGTAGTCCAAGAGGGAGTGCTCGGATTCCCCCTCTTCTCTCCACCTCTCTTCTTGATTTCCTGATAGTCGCCGTATTAAATTGTTGTGAGTGGGAAACACTGTTCTGACTGCAGTCGTCTTCTCTACCTTCCTCGCCTATCCTGTGCTCCTCTCTAGCCACTGTACTCAAGCTAGCAGTACCTGAGCGGCACTCCTTCTACTTGTACGATAGCCTGTACCTGTACTGAGCTGACATTATATACAAGCCCTTCTTGCTCGTGCCAATTGCCATTGCCAACCACCTCGTAGAGCTGCATTGCTGTCTTCGAGGCCATGGGAATTGCAACAAGAGTTTGCTTCCTAGTTCTTGTTCTGGTCAGTACATTTCTCAGAGGTAACAATTCGATCGTTGAAGAGTACTTACTGTATTTGGCTGCTTTGGTGATTGTTTGACGGAATTCTTGTAAGGGGCGATGGTGAGAGCTGAATTGACGATGTCTTTGGGTTCTTGGTCGCAGAAGGGAGAGCCGCGACATTCACGTTCGTCAACAGGTGCACGGGGACGGTGTGGCCGGGCATCCAGTCGAACGCCGGGAGCTCTCGGCTGGACCCGACGGGCTTCGTCCTGCCGCCGGGGACGTCGCGCGCGGTACCGGCGCCGTCGGGGTGGTCCGGCCGGGCCTGGGCACGCACCGGCTGCGCGCAGGACGCGAGCGGAAGGTGGTGTGCGCCACGGGCGACTGCGGGTCGGGCTCCCTGGAGTGCAACGGCCAGAACGCGGCGACGCCGGCGACGCTGGCCGAGTTCACGCTGGCCGGCGGCGGCGGCGACGACTTCTACGACGTGAGCCTCGTGGACGGCTACAACCTCCCGATCCTGGTGGAGCCCGCGGGCGGCGCCACGGGCGCCACGACGTGCGCCGCGGCCGGGTGCAGTGCGGACCTCAACGAGCGGTGCCCCGCGGAGCTGCGCACCGAGGGCGGCGCCGGCTGCCGCAGCGCCTGCGACGCCTTCGGCAAGCCCGAGTACTGCTGCAGCGGCGCGTACGGCAACCCCAACACCTGCCGCTCCACCGCCTACTCGCAGCTCTTCAAGTCGGCGTGCCCCAAGTCGTACAGCTACGCCTACGATGACCCCACCAGCACCTTCACCTGCGCCGGCGGCCGCGACTACACCATCACCTTCTGCCCCGTCGCCACCCCAAGGTACATCTTCGTCTTCGTCTTCATCTTCATCTTCCTTCCGAGCTCACACGCTACCCTCGTAGTAATTGACTTTTCCCATGCTTTGGCGTGCCTTCTTGATTAATGATTAGAACGTGGTTAGTCATAAATGCTCTCGAGATTTGCATGCAGAGTTAGTAGGCCCGCCGGGGCAATGAATTGGCGACGGCACACCATGGCCCGGTACACTTGCTGCACCTAGCAATCGTGCACCGGTAGCGGTTGGTGCATGATCAAGAGTGAGTGACCCAGCACTGAGCGCGCCATATCACCTTATCTGTCTTGTTTAAATGCATAGAAAACGAGTGCAGGTATGCCATATACTTCTAAAACTCTGGAATGGATTAGTACAATGGGACAGTGATGGCGAGAGGTTTGGAAGATTGCCGTGTGATGTAATGATTGGCCTGGATCAAGTACGCTTTGGCCCGTTCGCGTGCCCTTAAACCCGACTTGATCCGCTTCTTTTTTATCCGGAATAGCGTTTTCCTCTCATAAATTCCTCCAGAATTCCTCCAAACTGGCCCTGTTCGGATGGTATGGTTCTGGAGGAATTTGGATGGTTTGGAGGAATTCTGGAGGAATTTGTGAGAGAAAAACACTATTCTATCTTGCCATTTCAGTTGGCGCTTAGTGCTTCTTAACATTAGGATTAGCTTGCTGCAAGAGGTTTGACCCCTCGTGCCCGTGCGGACCTTTTTACCGCTGTCGGTTTACACGTCCACGTCATGGGCGGGCCAGGCCAGTCGGTTTCTTATCTCGTGTTGTCAGCGTACAACAAAGGGAGCGTAAACAACCACCACCCCTGCTAGCCTGCTATACTGTGCTACATCGCGACGTCAGTAGCAGTAAATATTTAACTCAGAAAGGATAGTAAAAAGCAAGCAGAAGGATCGTTTTCATCATTAGATTAATTCACCGGGCGTTCTTTTCACTAATTGCTGGTGTCCTTTTTGTGTGACGGAAAACGGTGCAGCCTGAAATCGTCGAGTGGCCCTGGAGCAACGACGGCGGCACCGACAGGCCCAACGCCGACGCTACCGGGGGCGACGCCGCGGTCGGCAGGTGGGCAAGGCGGCGGCCCCGACGGGCAGGGCGTGATGCTGGGCGACAACTCCTGGCTCGCCAGCCTCGCCACGGGCGACGCGCCGTCGGGGCCGCCGGCGCTCCGGGCCTCGCTCCTCGCGCCGCTCCTGCTCGGCGGCCTGCTGCTGCTGGTGCTATAGTACCAGCGGGAAACCCAGGCAACCGACCCCGTCACAGGTGTGTGAGGCGAAAGTTTCGGTCAAAGAAAGAAGCGGGCGCGCACGGGGCACTGGCGCAAAGCGAAGCGGTGCGCTCGGCTTGCCGCCGTGCCGACGCGGACGCCGACCGAGCTGCCCCGATGGGAAGGGGTGGTGGTTGGTGTTGCGCGCGGTGGGGCTGTCCGTCTGTCCGTGCTGGGTTTGTGCGCGGAGATGATATGATTTGATTTGACCAGGATCGCATCACGCCATTGTAAAATCCGACATTTTCTTCTTCTTCTTCTCCTCCTTATTGGGTTTGTACCGTTGTGTTCATCAACAAAAGAAAGAAATGTACAAGATTGTTTCGCAGATACCGAAAGACTAGAAGCAATGATTATGCACGCACTAAGTAAGTAGTCCGGCCGGCGTCCCGGCCATCAGAACACGCTAGTGGCGAACCAACTACTAACATTTGCGCACAACTTGTCAGGCTAACAAAGTGGAGTGATTAGCTTACATTATTCCGAACGAGCCGAACATATACGTACCTGCTACTGCGTTACAGGGTCTCCCTTCAAACTGCCCTGTCCAACAGACCTACAGTTTGCTCTAATGACCGAACAGCCGCTTTGAGAGACGTGGCAGGTGCACTGTCCTATCTCGGACAGCCTACGGAACGCTCCTGCTGCATTTGAAGCGTCTCCTAGTCATGGTGGTGCAGGCGTGCAGCAGATGATTTTGACGGCTAGCCGGACGCGTGCCCCCAATCAACAGCTAAAGGAAAAGTAAATGGCCTACTCATGGATGACGTGGCTGCAGCATGGACGGAGACACTAGAATACTAGTAGTGCTGATGGTGTAGTACTGCTGCCACTTTAAAGCAGTGTACATACAGACACTGTGCAGCTGATGACGCGTCCTCGGTGATTGTTGGCACATGGGACGGAGGAGAAGATGTCGCCATGCCATCTGATCTGTGCTCGCGGATCAATCAAATACTCCTACGTATATACAGGCGAGGGCGTGGTGGGGAGGACATGGGCGGGCGCGGTGATGAGATGATGCCCACTCATCTGGTCCTCTGCTTTTGAGTGAAGCCAAAGGAAGGAAGGATCGGTGCCGGGCGTTCCTGCCTGCCTGCCTATCATCGCTTCTGAGCTGCGTCGTATCACCCCAGGATCGCCTTTTAGTGCCAATGTAATGGCATGCTTTGTACTAAGGTTAGTTGATGCGATCTGCGGCTGAGCACGGTAGGGACCATACATCTGAATCTATTGCTGCTTCTCAGATTCATCCACATTCACTCGACCTGTCGATCATGCACTAATACACGTATTTCGCTCATTTCTTTCAAATGTCAATGCATCATGCATGTTTTCGGTTAGGTGCAGCGTGTACAGTCCCATCGCGAGATACTGTAGTACGAATGTGATGCGTACCTAGACCGTTTGACCTGCCGAATATATCAAATCACAGTCTCTGCTGGCCTCGTGATCTTGCTTAAGAAGTCAGTTAATGGCAGCTACTAGCTCCAGGGCAGCTCATACCAAACACCCTGTTCCTGCACTCAGGAATCACAAACCAAACGCCATTGCCGAACTCTCGCATAGAAACCTCTCCATCGGCTTTCGGGTCGATGCGACGCGACACGTACAGGATGCCTGCAGAAGAAAAGGATGTGACGGGCACGCGCAGCTTGGGGATCAGCAGTCTTTTCCATCCCAAACTGACCAGTTTCTGCTAGCAGCAGTGTAACAATGACAAGCATGTTCACCGTAACCGCCGGAGATTTGCCAAGTACCTGACGCGACGCCAAAGGGCGCATGTGACTTTCAGGTGATAGGCTCAGTCAATCAGCTAGACATAGATCGAGCTACAACCTTACATATAAGATGAAAACTTCATAGAACATGATCTAGAGAGAGGAAGGAAGATGAGATGTCACCGACTATCCGCGGGCTTGGAGGAAGAGCTCGACGTAGCCATGGCGAAGGTGATGCGGTCCGGGTCAGGGGAGTCGCGGTCAAGGCGTTGAGGTTGGTCGCACTGTAGTGGTGGCGCAGAGGCGGCGGTAAAGACGTCAGTGGAGCTTTCCGTCGCTTCAGCGCCTCCTATAGGTGGGAGAAAGGCGGCTCAGGTTGACCTCGTGACGCGAGCCCCGGCCTCCCACCTCTTTTATATTGCGGGGGCCAACAATCATGGAACGGTTGGGCACCCCCGATCAGAACGCGGAAAGGCCCCGACTCAATCGTTGGACCGAGCCGAGAGAAGATCAACCTATCATCATGCAGGCACCCATCAGGATCAAATGAAATGAGGTAGTAATGCCGGCCTCGGCACATGAGGTCTGTCCAGTCCAGTGACCGACTGACCGCGACGCTGATCGGCCACCCACCGGTCGTTTTCAGTTTTCTCCCTCACAACAGGGGAAGGTCCTGCCAGGGTGCCAATTCTGATACGCGACGGTGCCGCAGCCCTCAGGTCTTTGATTAGAATACAAGCACAGCTATGACAAGCATCTGGGCCTCAGTTAGCTAGTACCTAGTAGAAAAGATACGCCAGGGCACTGCATTGCCTGAACCAAAAGGAGCTTTCTGGTTTACGTATGATTCAGCATTAGTTGTAAGGCAGCAGGATTGTCGCATTTCTGTTTATGTATGATTCAGCATTAGCTTTCTGGTTTATGTATGTATGCCATTGCTTCTGCTAGTGATTGTCCAGTTGGGCACCGCAGTCCTCAGGACTGTGGTTGCCCGCCCGGTTGCACCCTCGTGAACCAAAGGCTTTCACCTTTTCGTTGTACTGCTAGTCGCTTAGCAACTGAGGCTCTGGAGGTCGGACAGGGTTTATAGCTGTGATTTGGGTTTGTTAAACCGGATGGAGGAATCTTGAGTCAAAAGTTGAGTGTACTGACAACAATCCTGCGAGAAAAGATGCTAAAAGAAAATCCTTTTAGGAACGCTGAGGGATGCTTGTAAAGAGAAAGGTGAACCGGAGAAGGGCGAAAAGGAATGGAACTGTTGGTACATGCCGACCACAGTTAGCAGAAGCTACCTTCGATTGGTGCCGTCGTTAAGGAATGGAACATGCCCTGCTGGCCTGCTCTGCATCGGTGTCCCACATGCTTAGCAATAGGCTACTACGGCAACTTTGCTCTTATTATTAGATTATGGATGTAATTAATTGTACTACAATGATAGGCTGATACACATATACGGCCATTTTCAGTGAATTCTGCGTTGCATAAATATGTAGGTTTGGGGGAGAAGAGAACACGAGTTGAAATTCAGAAACAAGACAAGAATCCTTTGTCACAACTTTAGCTGCTCCATGAACATTCTATTCTTTTGTAGAACAGTTCATCTTAAATTTTTATTAAGTTTCAGTTCAGAAAGATAAGGATATTTTACAGAGCATATTGATATATTTTTACAAGAAACAGTGTGATGATCATATTTTGGACAGCTCATATAAGCTCGCACGTGGCGTCAGCAACACACAGAAGAAAACGATTTTGTTGGAGGCTTTTCTTGTATTGGCGTACTCGCAATGGACGAACAAAAAGGAGCTGCTGCTTTGGATAGTGTGAATATGTTCTTGGAAATATCACACACATACACATTCATCAAGAAAATATCCATTGATCCTACGGTAACCCTACAAGGTTCATAGATGGCGATTGACAAGAGCAATGCACCTAATGAGGTGGTTCATAAAGAAATGAATTAAAGCAAGTGCATACGATAGCATCAATGGAAAATGGACCGGACCACCCATCAAACTGACAAAAGGCTTTACTGGGACAACTACATCTTGGCAACCCTTCTAAAAGTTTATCAATTATCTCACCATATCTGGTATTGCTGATAGTTGTTCATGAGCATTCTGACATGCGCCTAGTTATCTGAACCAAGATAAGGTAGGGAAGTGAAAACTACTGCGCATCCACTCATGAAGAAACTCCAGATGCAGAAGGAATATGCGGATCATGCACCTTGTTGGCATAGCAAAGTACAAGAGCATTATCAGCTATGAGTTATCCATGAAACCTTGCTAACATCTCCAAAAAGTGCTTTCATCCAGTCAGCAACCATGAAGATACCCAAACAGCCATTTGATAGGAACCAGTTGAACTAGAAAACTGTGAAGAAATTAGTCATACAGACAACAGTAACATCAGCTAATAAACCAATGTGGGTGCCATGATGCAGCAAACACTAGATTGAGATAACACAAGTCTTCAATCATCGTTTGTCAAGACGTCAGCTTATCAGTCGCTGTTAGTCAAGACGTCAGCCTAGCAGATGCAAAGTCATAGAAAGCGGCAACAAATAACATTACTTTCAACCTGCAACCAGTAATCTACTTAGATAAACAAGCAACGATTAAGCATAGATAGCTGTCAAAGCACCAAAGAAAATCAAATATATCCCACTGCCAACTTATGCATGCTACTCCAGTTGCAGTTGTTGAAACGCCAGATTCAAGGGTGCACTGCAAGCATCAATAGCCAATAGGCACTTGTACTGTGCAAAGCTTGATAGCTAGACAAGCTTGAGTGACAGTTCTATGGAAGGGGGTCTAATAATCATCTTACTCAAAAGTTTGGCTACTAGAGGGACTAAATGATAATGTTTTAAGTTACAAGAAAAATCATTTCAAAATTTGAATTATGTACAGCCATTCAGTATTCATTGGCACAATGAAGTAAAGGTAATATATGTACCCACATCAGTTAAGACATAAGATAATAAACTTGAGTGAACCATTTTGGATAAGACAGCAGAAATGAGGGACCAAAAGTGCTAGTCATTGTCCAACTGCTAAGAAATCCAGGTTTATTCTTTCTGGAACACACATGAGAGATGGGCATCATTTTATTAAGAAGAAAAGGTTTATTAGATTACAAGCTAGCTTGTGAGTGCCCAGCCAATTGTTTGAAGATCATGAATCCCTAGGCCTCCATATTGAATCGGCAGGCAAACACAGGACCAAGAAACCAAACAATATCCCCATTAGTTTTTCTCTACCTTCCCAACGAAATCCACGTGTAATTTTGCCTATTTCCTTGATGATCCATTGCAATCATGAGATAGATAAGGGCAGCCTTAACCATAGTTAGTCTTCCAACTTTGTTCATAAGGGCAACCATCCATTCTGGAGAGGTAACTACATATCTTACCAAGGAGAGTTCCACGGCTCCTTGGTTAGGCTTCCTAACCGATAAATTGGAGTCACAGATAAATGCATGGAAATTCACCACACAAGACATGGGTTCAGTGTTCATGAGTGACCGCTATGTCTTCTTCCTGGCATCGAATAGGATGGACCGAGCATTTAGACACATTGCTTTAAGGTCTGAAGCTAAACCAAAACAATGTAGCAACTCCTTAATGAATGCCAGATCCAAAGCTATGGGACAGAGGAACAGCACCATATCATCCGCATAGATGGAAACCCGATGATTAAAACCAGATGTGTTGGATGGAAATCCGGTATATGTACTAGACATTCAGGATTTGGAAGAACAATAAAAGAGGTGTTGTAAGAATCATCATAAGGAATTGAATACACTGCAACATAATGGCATATCATCTTATGAAAAATAATGCATACTGTTCCATGTCACACTGTCACAGATGCGCTGTATCAGTTATGTCATGGAAGCCTGTCAGACAAGGGAAGGTGAGTTTGCAAGTGAATGCCTCTTGAACTGCCTTGTTGGTACTTCCATAGAAAAGGGAGGAACTTTCAGAAATGTTTAGCCAAGATCCACCTCCAGGTTTACACTATCGTGCTGGATGGAATAGATAAAAAAAAAGGATATAGCTAATGCACATTATAAATGGATCGTCCAAGATCAAACAGAATGTAAGAAAACTAGAACTCACTAAAATAGCTAATTCTAACCAGAAGAGGGTAGCAATGCTCCTTGTCATAATTAGGCCAGGTTCTATCCTCACCAGCCACATATTTTTTGTGCAGATTCCAGACAGTAGGATCATAATTCTCTATCAACTCACAACGCAGACCATTCTCTTTAATAATTCCCAGGAATTTGTCTAGAGAATCACCTCTTTTGGGACTCAGGAAGATGGCTTGTGAGGTTGCCGAATGCTTCAGCAAGGATTTGACTGTTCGGGCAAGGCCCTCATGGAATTGCTTGAAAAATGTGCTGCAAGGAAGGCAAAATGTGAATAAGAAAGTTCTAATGGAACTTATTGACCTGATGACAACTTTATTACTAGTAAAGATGCATGGTGTAATCAGAGTACATATGAAACCAACCAACAGCCACGAGACCTAGCTTTTGACTAAATAAAAAACACTTGCTGATTAAATGTGTTACTTAATGCCAAATACAAACCTCACAAGCATATCATTGACACGTGACAAAACAGTAAGGAGGTACAGGATTGAAAAGATAATCAGTATTCAAGAACAGCAAAGAATCAAGAGGGTCAAACATACCAGTCACTTGCAACAATGATGTCAAAAGTATTCAATATTTCTGAAGCTTGCTCTTTGTCCCAATGCAGTATCATAGATTTAACCTTTGTCTCACCAAAAGTCTCATGCGTTGATGGATATGTTCTTCTGAATGTCTGCGGGTTAATGGTTTACAAAGGCCAAAGAATGTGTTTTTGAAATAATAAAGTACAAAACAAAGCCATAAAGGGTTAAATTTTGGAATGATCTGATCTGTATTTTTTTTCCTATTTACAATATTAGCAAACACTCCATTGTGCATACATTAAATTAAGAAGGATACACCCAGCTACTTGTGGGTTGCCATCAGAAATAACAACCTCGTCAGCATTTGTACTGGCTGCAATAACAAGTCCAGCCAATCCATAACCAGATCCAAGCTCAAGCACTTTCTTGGACCTGTAATGAACTAAATATTCAATTAATCAGATAAACAGAATAGAAACTGAACTTAGTTAGGCCCCCTTTGGAATGTGGGATTTCTTCCTGTTTCCTGTGTTTTTCATGTGAAAATGAACTGATTCTTATACGATTCTTGCATTCCAAGGGGCCCAAAGTAGCAATGAACTACTGTCATGGCAAAAGTTTTCAACGGACTATTATTGTGAAAAGGCTTTGCCTTGAAGGTAATGTGGGCTATGGAATTAGACTATTGACATAGGTTCATATGGCTAACAACAGGTACATGCTGAAAAAGACCATGAACTAATGTAGCACTCATATATCTGTTCATTTTCTGCTTTTGATCACATCAAGAAAATATGATGAAAAATAGCATAGCATGGACAGAAAACTAGTGCAAGAGTGTAACTATAAAACTCAGGTGACATACACAGCTCAAACCTCTCAAGGATTTATTTTCCATACTATAGTAACAGCTTTTGAAAATATTAACAGGAACAAGGACCTATATATCATTATTGTATATTTGTCTTACAGGTTGTACTAGAAGGACACACTACCACTGTATGCTGTGAGCGTGTGACACAATAATGCACCCTATGATCCTGTTTGGTTCAACACACAAGCCAAGCCAGCCTATTTTCTTTCCTAAAATACAATGCTTGTTGAATACGCAATTCACTTAGGTCCTTGAATCCTGATAAAAAGTTTTTAAACCAACAATCTAGAGTAGTTAAGTTTGTGTGCTTAAACTGAAGATCCCATGCAAGTTACTCAATCACACAAATGCATGACTCATAAAGGGCGTACCCAGTGCAGAGAGCTCCCCGCTCTGTGCGGGGTCTGGGGAAGGGTGTCAGTGGCATGCCTTACCCCTCGCCTGAGCAATGCGAGGAGACCGCGACTCGAACCCGGGACCTTACTGTCACAGGCGGTAAGACTCTACCGCTTGCACCAGGCCCGCCCTTCAGCTAAGGTTCAATAATGTTTCATCTTAGCACAACAATCCATACTGATGCAGCTAGCAGGAATGTCACCATGTTTAATAAATCTCACAAGTCACAGGTCACAACAGACCTGAACATATCGAGTGGTTAATACAGTAGTAGGCAAGGACCTCTTCTGATGGCCAACAACCTTCAGGGAGGAAAACACATGTTAACTTGAAAACTGAACTGTCTTTTATTGAAGATACTCCCTCCGTTCCAAATTATAGTTCACTGGCTTTGTCCTAAATCAAACTTTTCTAACTTTGACCAAGTTTATAGAAAATGCATCAACGTCTACAATATCAAATTTGTTTCATTAAGTTTCCCATGAAATATGTCTTGATAATGCATTATTATTTTATTTAACTTATAGATGCTAATATTTTTTTCATAAAAACTTGATCAAAGTTAAATAAGTTTGGCTTACAAGTATAAAGTAAACTATAACTTGGAATGGAGAGAGTATCATGGAAGGGTTAAACATGCAAAAGTGGAAGAACAAAATGAAATTCAGAATAGCATATATTATCAGTAGACAGCACTGCACTTTCAACTCTTTTACCGATCTTTCAATTCTATATTGATTTTTTTTCTACTTCTAAAGGCCATATGCAAGCTTAAGTGATCACTGACTGGAGGGAATAGTCTTATGATGCAAGTATAAGAAACTTTGTACTCCCTCTGATCCAAATTATAAGACGGTTTGGCTTTTCTAGATACATTGCTTTAACTATGTATCTAGACATGGTATATATCTAAGTGCATAGCAAAGTCTATGTATCTAGAAAAAGCCAAAACGTCATAATTTGGAATGGAGGGAGTATTAGTTAAGTTCAAAGTTCATAGGTCTGCGGGATCACAATTCATAGTCCAAGAAGGAAAAATTGCCACACATAGAAGGCTTGTGTGCCACATTCTGAAAAGTGGGCCAAGACACAATAGTATTACACACATGTTTACATTTCTTTTCCACACAAGTGCCTTCCTATTATCATAGCAAAAGGCACAAACAAAACCTGGCAGGTACTAACAGACAGCAACTGAAAGATGCCATGAACATGACCATACACATGAACTGATGCAAATAAACTTGCTTGAACAAAACTTACATACTAGTCCAGTAGTGTCGATATTGTATTTGTTCGAAGCCTCAATGTCATTGAGTTCAAGGGAATCCTCTTTTCTATATCTGGAATCATGCACTAAAATAATAACCAACTGAAAAATAGCATGTCAACCTTTCTAGTTGGTTTGAACAATTCATGATGGCTAAATCTGTAGTCACAAACAGAGCTTACTGGAGAGAAAACAACATGATTCCCAATTATATCAGGGACAGAAATAAGGAAAACTATATTCAGTGTGCCAGAGAACTAGGGGCAAATAATAGACTACTTACACCAGATCAAGTTTAGAGGAATCTCTACAAGGCAGCTTGTAACATACATAAACATCCTTCTGGCCAAATCATTTTCATTTCCATTTAATGAATTCCCAAGTGATTTCGCTAGCTGTGAAATCGGCAATGAATGGCATTCGATCAGGTTAAAGCCACATGAAGCCTTTCTTGAAATGTTGGTTGGTACCATCTTTAATCTGGTGGTCACTAGAAATTCCCCTCTGCATGGAAATGTAACATAAACAAACAAATTAACATGGCATAGGTTATATAAAAACAATTAGCAAATGTGAACTGTCTGAGCAGTATAAAGTGAAATTTCAATGCTGATTATTACAACTGCCATGTTTAAATAGAAGATACACTTAACAAAGATAGCGGTTACATTTCTGTACGCCAAATGCAGGAAGTAATATTGGGAATGGGAAACTACAATTGTCTTTTAGCATAAGAAAACTAATATGATAAAATAAATCAGCAGCCCTAGCATTTAATAGTCCGGCAGTGCTGCGATATGGAATGAAAGGATCCAAAACAAATCATTAAACATAGACCTGAAGTGGAGTTTTGTGTGTACACATCAGCGGATCAGCACCGCAAGCCTATATACCCACACTCACGGACCACCAAATGGAGTTTGTCCTTGAAGTGGTAAAAATTAAAAGGGACCATATTAGACTGAACTTTTGTTGTAATTATAATGAAAT
The DNA here is from genome assembly GCF_019320115.1 of Miscanthus floridulus. Lineage (NCBI taxonomy): Eukaryota > Viridiplantae > Streptophyta > Magnoliopsida > Poales > Poaceae > Miscanthus > Miscanthus floridulus. Next base: position 26,212 of record NW_027097092.1, on the reverse strand, counting down.
TTGGCTGGTTAAATGTTCATGCTCACTTTCATGGTAAACACTGATTTTAAATGTGGAACTACCATAATTTCCAGATTATATATATTGAATCAATAACACTAAACACATCTCATTGAAGCAAGGTACTCACTTCCCAAATCAGACTGTACTAACTCCCTAAAGTCTTCAACACAGCTAACCTATCAACATGACATGGGGACTTAACTTGGTTACACTGTTTTCCGTGTTCGTGTCGATTAAGGATCATCCGTTGTTGTGGATGATAATCAGGTTAGAGACTTATTATTCTGAGCACATACTTGCTTATGGGAGCGGGAAGGCTCATTACGCTCTTGTCGTGGGTTCTGGCTCTTTCTAGACCGACTGATTGGAGGTAGGGAAAGGTGAAGGTTTAAGCACCATATTGAGACTGGGTCTCAAGTGTGGGGGCTTGGAGTTCAAGTTTTGATGGAGACCTAGACCCTGTGACAGAAGTGGAATGGGTTGGTCTTGTTTGTGCCTAGGGTATAAACGGGACATGTATTTTAGGGTACCCAGCTGGGATACATTGGTTCGTGAATCGCCGTTTTCATGAGACGGTACGACTTGGCTATGGTCTAGTATCGTAGTAAAAACTGGAAGATGAAAGATGGTGAAATGGTTCTCATTGCTTAACCTTTGCTTGAAAGTAGAACATGTGCTTAACTAGAATAGTTAGCTAATGAAGTAATCAAGACTGCTAATAAAATTTGACTGTAAGTATGAACTATTAGTAATGTTTTTCGTAAACAAAAAGAAATCAACAAACACATATTGCCTATCATATCCTTGAGAGCCGGGAAACTATTCTCACTAGTCGGGTAAGTCTTGCGAGTACATTATGTACTCAGGGTTTATTTTACCCATGTTGCAGGTGTAGCTTGAGGAGTAGATCTTGTGTGGAGGATTCTTCTGGTGGGCACAGACGGATCCTTGTATCGTTTTCGCTAGATGTTTATTTTCATTCCGCTGTTTAATTATCGCACTCTGAACTCTGGTATTGTAATAAATAATTTTCAAGAACTCTTGTTGTATTTAATGGACAAAGTATTTAAGTTTGTACTCATTATTGGATTATGGATGTAAAACATGGATGGTTCGAGTTCTCCATTGGGGTTTGCTCGACGAAAATGTTCGATGTAGCTCACTTTTAAGGTGCTTAGTAGGATTAGCGCCTTCGAAAACGTGTTATTTGATTCGATTCTGCCACATTTTGAATATGTGCCAAAACCGTCATCCTCTACCTTCTTTCATGCCTGTCCTTTGTGATGCTGCCTGTCCTTTGTGATGCTAGCTCCTTTGGAGCGGAGTTTCCTCGTGCCTCTTTCGTTCATAAATGTGGTCTCGGTTTACGCTTAACAGCGAGCCATTCATTTCGCTTTTTCCTACTTTTCTTTGTGCTGCTGAATTGCTCCTTTGTTTTCCATTTCCGTCATTCGGTAGTTCCTAGAAACAATTTGGACCGTATACATTCATCATCAGGATCGCAATCAAAACCTCTAAAAAAAGAATCGCAATCAAATAATTTATCATGAATAGTACATTTACGTTGGCTAACCGATTGTGGGCACTTGCCACCTCGGTTCATTAGCAGCTTCCATTTGTCTGTCAGCAGTCAGCACCTTAACTACGCGCTTCAGAAATGAGACAGGCCAACGACCTTTCCATCGTCTGCACTGCACATGCAATGCAGGCCCTGCTGAAAGATTAAGCTTTTCGTGCTTTTACCCACCTTGATCATTGGCAAAACAAGCTCAGACAACATGCTCGATTTCCTTATGTTATCTCCTACTAGTCGCAAGGCCCCACACACACGCACAGGCACAGAGACGTTGGTTCAGCTATGCCCATCGCCCTTCCACTAAATCTCATCGAATTCGACGCCTTTCTGCAAAAAGATATACGGATCTCACCGAGCACCAATCCACCATGTTTCCCATCCGTCCTGGAAACCGCACAAGAGCAATTAGGCCAGAGCTACGCGCTATACCGCAAATTGCAGAGGAAAAGAGCATCTGAATTCAATCAGGCCGTCTTCCTTCCGTGCTTTCACTTTACTGAAGAAAGCATGATTATACCGGGCGGAAAGCGAGTTAGTAAACTGACTCCCTTGCGCTATAAGTGTAGTCCAAGAGGGAGTGCTCGGATTCCCCATCTTCTCTCCACCTCTCTTCTTGATTTCCTGATAGTCTAGGCCCCATTCGGCTTGCTGAATCTTGGCTAAAACTGGCTGAAAAATACTATTCTTGTTGAATTGTTGTGAGAGAAAAACACTGTTCCGACTGGAAAAATAAGCCGAACTGGGCTGCGTGGTCGCTCCTCCGTCTCTCCCAGTTCAGCAGTCGTCTTCTCTACCTTCCTCGCCTATCCTGTGCTCCTCTCTAGCCACTGTACTCAAACTAGCAGTACCTGAGCAGCACTCCTTCTACTTGTACGATAGCCTGTACCTGTACTGAGCTGACATTATATACAAGCCCTTCTTGCTCGTGCCAATTGCCATTGCCAACCACCACGTAGAGCTGCATTGCTGTCTTCGAGGCCATGGGAATTGCAACAAGAGTTTGCTTCCTAGTTCTTGTTCTGGTCAGTACATTTCTCAGAGGTAACAATTCGATCGTTGAAGAGTACTTACTGTATTTGGCTGCTTTGGTGATTGTTAGACGGAATTCTTGTAAGGGACGATGGTGAGAGCTGAATTGACGATGTCTTTGGGTTCTTGGTCGCAGAAGGGAGAGCCGCGACATTCACGTTCGTCAACAGGTGCACGGGGACGGTGTGGCCGGGCATCCAGTCGAACGCCGGGAGCTCTCGGCTGGACCCGACGGGCTTCGTCCTGCCGCCGGGGACGTCGCGCGCGGTACCGGCGCCGTCGGGGTGGTCCGGCCGGGCCTGGGCACGCACCGGCTGCGCGCAGGACGCGAGCGGGAAGGTGGTGTGCGCCACGGGCGACTGCGGGTCGGGCTCCCTGGAGTGCAACGGCCAGAACGCGGCGACGCCGGCGACGCTGGCCGAGTTCACGCTGGCCGGCGGCGGCGGCGACGACTTCTACGACGTGAGCCTCGTGGACGGCTACAACCTCCCGATCCTGGTGGAGCCCGCGGGCGGCGCCACGGGCGCCACGACGTGCGCCGCGGCCGGGTGCAGTGCGGACCTCAACGAGCGGTGCCCCGCGGAGCTGCGCACCGAGGGCGGCGCCGGCTGCCGCAGCGCCTGCGACGCCTTCGGCAAGCCCGAGTACTGCTGCAGCGGCGCGTACGGCAACCCCGACACCTGCCGCTCCACCGCCTACTCGCAGCTCTTCAAGTCGGCGTGCCCCAAGTCGTACAGCTACGCCTACGATGACCCCACCAGCACCTTCACCTGCGCCGGCGGCCGCGACTACACCATCACCTTCTGCCCCGTCGCCACCCCAAGGTACATCTTCGTCTTCGTCTTCGTCTTTATCTTCCTTCCGAGCTCACACGCTACCCTCGTAGTAATTGACTTTTCCCATGCTTTGGCGTGCCTTCTTGATTAATGATTAGAACGTGGTTAGTCATAAATGCTCTCGAGATTTGCATGCAGAGTTAGTAGGCCCGCCGGGGCAATGAATTGGCGACGGCACACCATGGCCCGCTACAAGGACCAAAAAATTTAGCAGGGTAATTAGTAAGAAAAGAGGTCCAGCAAATCTTAGTCCCCCTATCTATACATTTATAGCTGAAATTTCAGACGATGGCTCTATAGGACTTCGCTCGCTCGTGAGCGGTAGAAGGTTGGAGCCGCCCTAGCCCCACCGCTGGCTCCGTGCCTGGCCCGGTACACTTGCTGCACCTAGCAATCGTGCACCGGTAGCGGTTGGTGCATGATCAAGAGTGACTGACCCAGCACTAGGATTAGCTTGCTGCAAGAGGTTTGACCCCTCGTGCCCGTGCGGACCTTTTTACCGCTGTCGGTTTACACGTCCACGTCATGGGCGCGCCAGGCCAGTCGGTTTCTTATCTCGTGTTGTCAGCGACTCAGCGTACAACAAAGGGAGCGTAAACAACAACCACCCCTGCTAGCCTGCTATACTGTGCTACATCGCGACGTCAGTAGCAGTAAATATTTAACTCAGAAAGGATAGTAAAAATCAAGCAGAAGGATCGCTTTCATCATTAGATTAATTCACCGGGCGTTCTTTTCACTAATTGCTGGTGTCCTTTTTGTGTGACGGAAAACGGTGCAGCCTGAAATCGTCGAGTGGCCCTGGAGCAACGACGGCGGCACCGACAGGCCCAACGCCGACGCTACCGGGGGCGACGCCGCAGTCGGCAGGTGGGCAAGGCGGCGGCCCCGACGGGCAGGGCGTGATGCTGGGCGACAACTCCTGGCTCGCCAGCCTCGCCACGGGCGACGCGCCGTCGGGGCCGCCGGCGCTCCGGGCCTCGCTCCTGCTCGGCGGCCTGCTGCTGCTGGTGCTATAGTACCAGCGGGAAACCCAGGCAACCGACCCCGTCACAGGTGTGTGAGGCGAAAGTTTCGGTCAAAGAAAGAAGCGGGCGCGCACGGGGCACTGGCGCAAAGCGAAGCGGTGCGCTCGGCTTGCCGACGCGGACGCCGACCGAGCTGCCCCGATGGGAAGGGGTGGTGGTTGGTGTTGCGCGCGGTGGGGCTGTCCGTCTGTCCGTGCTGGGTTTGTGCGCGGAGATGATATGATTTGATTTGACCAGGATCGCATCACGCCATTGTAAAATCCGACATTTTCTTCTTCTTCTTCTCCTCCTTATAGGGTTTGTACCGTTGTGTTCATCAACAAAAGAAAGAAATGTACAAGGTTGTTTCGCAGATACCGAAAGACTAGAAGCAATGATTATGCACGCACTAAGTAGTCCGGCCGGCGTCCCGGCCATCAGAACACGCTAGTGGCAAACCAACTACTAACATTTGCGCACAACTTGTCAGGCTAACAAAGTGGAGTGATTAGCTTACATTATTCCGAACGAGCCGAACATATACGTACCTGCTACTGCGTTACAGAGTCTCCCTTCAAACTGCCCTGTCCGGACCTACAGTTTGCTCTAATGACCGAACAGCCGCTTTGAGAGACGTGGCAGGTGCACTGTTCTATCTCGGACAGCCTACCGAACGCTCCTGCTGCATTTGAAGCGTCTCCTAGTCATGGTGGTGCAGGCGTGCAGCAGATGATTTTGACGGCTAGCCGGACGCGTGCCCCCAATCAACAGCTAAAGGAAAAGTAAATGGCCTACTCATGGATGAGGTGGCTGCAGCATGGACGGAGACGCTAGAATACTAGTAGTGCTGATGGTATAGTACTGCTGCCACTTTAAAGTAGTGTACATACAGACACTCTGCAGCTGATGACGCGTCCTCGGTGATTGTTGGCACATGGGACGGAGGAGAAGATGTTGCCATGCCATCTGATCTGTGCTCGCGGATCAATCAAATACTCCTACGTATATACAGGCGAGGGCGTGGTGGGGAGGACATGGGCGGGCGCGGTGATGAGATGATGCCCACTCATCTGGCCCTCTGCTTTTGAGTGAAGCCAAAGGAAGGAAGGATCGGTGCCGGGCGTTCCTGCCTGCCTGCCTATCATCGCTTCTCAGCTGCGTCGTATCACCCCAGGATCGCCTTTTAGTGCTAATGTAATGGCATGCTTTGTACTAAGGTTAGTTGATGCGATCTGCGGCTGAGCACGGTAGGGACCATACATCTGAATCTATTGCTGCTTCTCAGATTCATCCACATTCACTCGACCTGTCGATCATGCACTAATACACGTATTTCGCTCATTTCTTTCAAATGTCAATGCATCATGCATGTTTTCGGTTAGGTGCAGCGTGTACAGTCCCATCGCGAGATACTGTAGTACGAATGTGATGCGTACCTAGACCGTTTGACCTGCCGAATATATCAAATCACAGTCTCTGCTGGCCTCGTGATCTTGCTTAAGAAGTCAGTTAATGGCAGCTACTAGCTCCAGGGCAGCTCATACCAAACACCCTGTTCCTGCACTCAGGAATCACAAACCAAACGCCATTGCCGAACTCTCGCATAGAAACCTCTCCATCGGCTTTCGGGTCGATGCGACGCGACACGTACAGGATGCCTGCAGAAGAAAAGGATGTGACGGGCACGCGCAGCTTGGGGATCAGCAGTCTTTTCCATCCCAAACTGACCAGTTTCTGCTAGCAGCAGTGTAACAATGACAAGCATGTTCACCGTAACCGCCGGAGATTTGCCAAGTACCTGACGCGACGCCAAAGGGCGCATGTGACTTTCAGGTGATAGGCTCAGTCAATCAGCTAGACATAGATCGAGCTACAACCTTACATATAAGATGAAAACTTCATAGAACATGATCTAGAGAGAGGAAGGAAGATGAGATGTCATCGACTATCCGCGGGCTTGGAGGAAGAGCTCGACGTAGCCATGGCGAAGGTGATGCGGTCCGGGTCAGGGGAGTCGCGGTCAAGGCGTTGAGGTTGGTCGCACTGTAGTGGTGGCGCAGAGGCGGCGGTAAAGACGTCAGTGGAGCTTTCCGTCGCTTCAGCGCCTCCTATAGGTGGGAGAAAGGCGGCTCAGGTTGACCTCGTGACGCGAGCCCCGGCCTCCCACCTCTTTTATATTGCGGGGGCCAACAATCATGGAACGGTTGGGCACCCCCGATCAGAACGCGGAAAGGCCCCGACTCAATCGTTGGACCGAGCCGAGAGAAGATCAACCTATCATCATGCAGGCACCCATCAGGATCAAATGAAATGAGGTAGTAATGCCGGCCTCGGCACATGAGGTCTGTCCAGTCCAGTGACCGACTGACCGCGACGCTGATCGGCCACCCACCGGTCGTTTTCAGTTTTCTCCCTCACAACAGGGGAAGGTCCTGCCAGGGTGCCAATTCTGATACGCGACGGTGCCGCAGCCCTCAGGTCTTTGATTAGAATACAAGCACAGCTATGACAAGCATCTGGGCCTCAGTTAGCTAGTACCTAGTAGAAAAGATACGCCAGGGCACTGCATTGCCTGAAACAAAAGGGGCTTTCTGGTTTACGTATGATTCAGCATTAGTTGTAAGGCAGCAGGATTGTCGCTTTTCTGTTTATGTATGATTCAGCATTAGCTTTCTGGTTTATGTATGTATGCCATTGCTTCTGCTAGTGATTGTCCGTTGGGCACCGCAGTCCTCAGGACTGTGGTTGCCCGCCCGGTTGCACCCTCGTGAACCAAAGGTTTCACCTTTTCGTTGTCTGCTAGTCGCTTAGCAACTGAGGCTCTGGAGGTCGGACAGGTTTAGCTGTGATTTGGGTTGTTAAACCGGATGGAGGAATCTTGAGTCAAAAGTTGAGTGTACTGACAACAATCCTGCGAGAAAAGATGCTAAAAGAAAATCCTTTTAGGAACGCTGAGGGATGCTTGTAAAGAGGAAAGGTGAACCGAGAAGGGCGAAAAGGAATGGAACAGTTGGTACATGCCGACCACAGTTAGCAGAAGCTACCTTCGATTGGTGCATCGTTAAGGAATGGAACATGCCCTGCTGGCCTGCTCTGCATCGGTGTCCCACATGCTTAGCAATAGGCTACTACGGCAACTTTGCTCTTATTATTAGATTATGGATGTAATTAATTGTACTACAATGATAGGCTGATACACATATACGGCCATTTTCAGTGAATTCTGCGTTGCATAAATATGTAGGTTTGGGGGAGAAGAGAACACGAGTTGAAATTCAGAAACAAGACAAGAATCCTTTGTCACAACTTTAGCTGCTCCATGAACATTCTATTCTTTTGTAGAACAGTTCATCTTAAATTTTTATTAAGTTTCAGTTCAGAAAGATAAGGATATTTTACAGAGCATATTGATATATTTTTACAAGAAACAGTGTGATGATCATATTTTGGACAGCTCATATAAGCTCGCACGTGGCGTCAGCAACACACAGAAGAAAACGATTTTGTTGGAGGCTTTTCTTGTATTGGCGTACTCGCAATGGACGAACAAAAAAGGAGCTGCTGCTTTGGATAGTGTGAATATGTTCTTGGAACTATCACACACATACACATTCATCAAGAAAATATCCATTGATCCTACGGTAACCCTACAAGGTTCATAGATGGCGATTGACAAGAGCAATGCACCTAATGAGGTGGTTCATAAAGAAATGAATTAAAGCAAGTGCATACGATAGCATCAATGGAAAATGGACCGGACCACCCATCAAACTGACAAAAGGCTTTACTGGGACAACTACATCTTGGCAACCCTTCTAAAAGTTTATCAATTATCTCACCATATCTGGTATTGCTGATAGTTGTTCATGAGCATTCTGACATGCGCCTAGTTATCTGAACCAAGATAAGGTAGGGAAGTGAAAACTACTGCGCATCCACTCATGAAGAAACTCCAGATGCAGAAGAATATGCGGATCATGCACCTTGTTGGCATAGCAAAGTACAAGAGCATTATCAGCTATGAGTTATCCATGAAACCTTGCTAACATCTCCAAAAAGTGCTTTCATCCAGTCAGCAACCATGAAGATACCCAAACAGCCATTTGATAGGAACCAGTTGAACTAGAAAACTGTGAAGAAATTAGTCATACAGACAACAGTAACATCAGCTAATAAACCAATGTGGGTGCCATGATGCAGCAAACACTAGATTGAGATAACACAAGTCTTCAATCATCGTTTGTCAAGACGTCAGCTTATCAGTCGCTGTTAGTCAAGACGTCAGCCTAGCAGATGCAAAGTCATAGAAAGCGGCAACAAATAACATTACTTTCAACCTGCAACCAGTAATCTACTTAGATAAACAAGCAACGATTAAGCATAGATAGCTGTCAAAGCACCAAAGAAAATCAAATATATCCCACTGCCAACTTATGCATGCTACTCCAGTTGCAGTTGTTGAAACGCCAGATTCAAGAAGGGTGCACTGCAAGCATCAATAGCCAATAGGCACTTGTACTGTGCAAAGCTTGATAGCTAGACAAGCTTGAGTGACAGTTCTATGGAAGGGGGTCTAATAATCAGCTTACTCAAAAGTTTGGCTACTAGAGGGATAGTAAATGATAATGTTTTAAGTTACAAGAAAAACATTTCAAAATTTGAATTATGTACAGCCATTAGTATTCATTGGCACAAGAAGTAAAGGTAATATATGTACCCACATCAGTTAAGACTTAAGATAATATAAACTTGAGTGACCATTTTGGATAAGGCAGCAGAAATGAGGGACCAAAAGTGCTAGTCATTGTCCAATTGCTAAGAAATCCAGGTTTATTCTTTCTGGAACACACATGAGAGATGGGCATCATTTTATTAAGAAGAAAAGGTTTATTAGATTACAAGCTAGCTTGTGAGTGCCCAGCCAATTGTTTGAAGATCATGAATCCCTAGGCCTCCATATTGAATCGGCAGGCAAACACAGGACCAAGAAACCAAACAATCATCACCATTAGTTTTTCTCTACCTTCCCAAAGAAATCCACGTGTAATTTTGCCTATTTCCTTGATGATCCATTGCAATCATGAGATAGATAAGGGCAGCCTTAACCATAGTTAGTCTTCCAACTTTGTTCGTAAGGGCAACCATCCATCTGGAGAGGTAACTACATATCTTATCAAGGAGAGTTCCACGGCTCCTTGGTTAGGCTTCCTAACCGACAATTGGAGTCACAGATAAATGCATGGAAATTCACCACACAAGATGTGTTCAGTGTTCATGAGTGACCACTATGTCTTCTTCCTGGCATCGAATAGGAGGACCGAGCATTTAGACACATTGTTTTAAGGTCTGAAGCTAAACCAAAACAATGTAGCGACTCCTTAATGAATGCCAGATCCAAAGCTATGGGACAGAGGAACAGCACCATGTCATCCGCATAGATGGAAACCCGATGATTAAAACCAGATGTGTTGGATGGAAATCCGGTATACGTACGACATTCAGGATTTGGAAGAACAATAAAAGAGGTGTTGTAAGATCATCATGAGGGATTGAATACACTGCAACATAATGGCATATCATCTTATGTAAATAATGCATATTGTTCCATGTCACAGATGTGCTGTCATGGAAGCCTGTCAGACGAGGAAAGACGGGTTTGCAAGTGAATGCCTTTGAACTGCCTAGTTGGTACTTCCATAGAAAAGGGAAGAACTGTCAGAATTGTTTAGCCAAGATCCACCTCCAGGTTTACAGATGGAATAGATAAAAAGAGGATATAGCTAATGCGCATTATAAATGGATCATCCAAGATCAAACAGAATGTAAGAAAACTAGAACTCGCTAAAATAGCTAATTCTAACCAGAAGAGGGTAGCAATGCTCCTTGTCATAATTAGGCCAGGTTCTATCCTCACCAGCCACATATTTTTTGTGCAGATTCCATACAGTAGGATCATAATTCTCTATCAACTCACAACGCATACCATTCTCTTTAATAATTCCCAGGAATTTGTCTAGAGAATCACCTCTTTTGGGGCTCAGGAAGATGGCTTGTGAGGTTGCCGAATGCTTCAGCAAGGATTTGACTGTTCGGGCAAGGCCCTCATGGAATTGCTTGAAAAATGTGCTGCAAGGAAGGCAAAATGTGAATAAGAAAGTTCTAATGGAACTTATTGACTTGATGACAACTTTATTACTAGTAAAGATGCATGGTGTAATCAGAGTACATATGAAACCAACCAACAGCCACGAGACCTAGCTTTTAACTAAATAAAAAACACTTGCTGATTAAATGTGTTACTTAATGCCAAATACAAACCTCACAGCATATCATTGACACGTGACAAAACAGTAAGGAGGCACAGGATTGAAAAGATAATCAGTATTCAAGAACAGCAAAGAATCAAGAGGGTCAAACATACCAGTCACTTGCAACAATGATGTCAAAAGTATTCAATATTTCTGAAGCTTGCTCTTTGTCCCAATGCAGTATCATAGATTTAACCTTAGTCTCACCAAAAGTCTCTGCGTTGATGGATATGTTCTTCTGAATGTCTGCGGGTTAATGGTTTACAAAGGCCAAAGAATGTGTTTTTGAAATAATAAAAGTACAAAACAAAGCCATAAAGGGTTAAATTTTGGAATGATCTGATCTGTTTTTTTTCCTATTTACAATATTTGCAAACACTCCATTGTGCATACATTAAATTAAGAAGGATACACCCAGCTACTTGTGGGTTGCCATCAGAAATAACAACCTCGTCAGCATTTGTACTGGCTGCAATAACAAGTCCAGCCAATCCATAACCAGATCCAAGCTCAAGCACTTTCTTGGACCTGTAATGAACTAAATATTCAATTAATCAGATAAACAGAATAGAAACTGAACTTAGTTAGGCCCCCTTTGGAATGTGGGATTTCTTCCTGTTTCCTGTGTTTTTCATGTGAAAATGAACTGATTCTTATATGATTCTTGCATTCCAAGGGGCCCAAAGTAGCAATGAACTACTGTCATGGCAAAAGTTTTCAACGGACTATTATTGTGAAAAGGCTTTGCCTTGAAGGTAATGTGGGCTATGGAATTAGACTATTGACATAGGTTCATATGGCTAACAACAGGTACATGCTGAAAAAGACCATGAACTAATGTAGCACTCATATATCTGTTCATTTTCTGCTTTTGATCACATCAAGAAAATATGATGAAAAATAGCATAGCATGGACAGAAAACTAGTGCAAGAGTGTAACTATAAAACTCAGGTGACATACACAGCTCAAACCTCTCAAGGATTTATTTTCCATACTATAGTAACAGCTTTTGAAAATATTAACAGGAACAAGGACTTATATATCATTATTGTATATTTGTCTTACAGGTTGTACTAGAAGGACACACTACCACTGTATGCTGTGAGTGTGTGACACAATAATGCACCCTATGATCCTGTTTGGTTCAACACACAAGCCGAGCCAGCCTATTTTCTTTCCTAAAATACAATGCTTGTTGAATACGCAATTCACTTAGGTCCTTGAATCCTGATAAAAAGTTTTAAACCAACAATCTACAGTACTTAAGTTTGTGGGCTTAAACTGGAGATCCCATGCAAGTTACTCGATCACACAAATGCATGACTCCATAAAGGGCGTACCCAGTGCAGAGAGCTCCCGCTCTATGCGGGGTCTGGGGAAGGATGTCAGTGGCAAGCCTTACCCTCGCCTGTGCAATGCGAGGAGACCGCGACTCGAACCCGGGACCTTCCGGTCACAGGCGGTAAGACTCTACCGCTTGCACCAGGCCCGCCCTTCAGCTAAGGTTCAATAATGTTTCATCTTAGCACAACAATCCATACTGATGCAGCTATGCAGGAATGTCACATGTTTAATAAATCTCACAAGTCACAGGTCACAACAGACCTGAACATATCCGAGTGGTTAATACAGTAGTAGGCAAGGACCTCTTCTGATGGCCAACAACCTTCAGGGAGGAAAACACATGTTAACTTGAAACTGAACTGTCTTTTATTGAAGATACTCCCTCCGTTCCAAATTATAGTTCACTAGCTTTGTCCTAAATCAAACTTTTCTAACTTTGACCGAGTTTATAGAAAAATGCATCAACGTCTACAATATCAAATTTGTTTCATTAAGTTTCCCATGAAATATGTCTTGATAGTGCATTTATTATTTTATTTAACTTATAGATGCTAATATTTTTTTCATAAAAACTTGATCAAAGTTAAATAAGTTTGGCTTACAAGTATAAAGTAAACTATAACTTGGAATGGAGAGAGTATCATGGAAGGGTTAAAAATGCAAAAGTGGAAGAACAAAATGAAATTCAGAATAGCATATATTATCAGTAGACAGCACTGCACTTTCAACTCTTTTACCGATCTTTCAATTCTATATTGATTTTTTTTCTACTTCTAAAGGCCATATGCAAGCTTAAGTGATCACTGACCGGAGGGAATAGTCTATGATGCAAGTATAAGAAACTTTGTACTCCCTCTGATCCAAATTATAAGACGTTTTGGCTTTTCTAGATACATTGCTTTAACTATGTATCTAGACATGGTATATATCTAAGTGTATAGCAAAGTCTATGTATCTAGAAAAGCCAAAACGTCATAATTTGGAATGGAGGGAGTATTAGTTAAGTTCAAAAGTTCATAGGTCTGCGGGATCACAATTCATAGTCCAAGAAGGAAAAATTGCCACACATAGAAGGCTTGTGTGCCACATTCTGAAAAGTGGCCAAGACACAATAGTATTGCACACATATTTACATTTCTTTTCCACACAAGTGCCTTCCTATTATCATAGCAAAAGGCACAAACAAACCTGGCAGGTACTAACAGACAGCGACTGAAAGATGCCATGAACATGACCATACACATGAACTGATGCAAATAAACTTGCTTGAACAAAACTTACATACTAGTCCAGTAGTGTCGATATTGTATTTGTTCGAAGCCTCAATATCATTGAGTTCAAGGGAATCCTCTTTTCTATATCTGGAATCATGCACTAAAATAATAACCAACTGAAAAAATAGCATGTCAACCTTTCTAGTTGGTTGAACAATTCATGATGGCTAAATCTGTAGTCACAAACAGAGCTTACTGGAGAGAAAACAACATGATTCCCACTTATATCAGGGACAGAAATAAGGAAAACTATATTCAGTGTGCCAGAGAACTAGGGGCAAATAATAGACTACTTACACCAGATCAAGTTTAGAGGAATCTCTACAAGGCAGCTTGTAACATACATAAACATCCTTCTGGCCAAAATCATTTTCATTTCCATTTAATGAATTCCCAATTGATTTCGCTAGCTGTGAAATCGGCAATGAATGGCATTCGATCAGGTTAAAGCCACGTGAAGCCTTTCTTGAAATGTTGTTGGTACCATCTTTAATCTGGTGGTCACTAGAAATTCCCTCTGCATGGAAATGTAACATAAAAAAACAAATTAACATGGCATAATTATATAAAAACAATTAGCAAATGTAAACTGTTTGAGCAGTATAAATGTGAAATTTCAAGCTGATTATTACAACTGCCATGTTTAAATAGAAGATACATTAACAAAGATACACGGTTATATTTCTGTACGCCAAATGCGGAAGTAATATTGGGAATGGGAAACTACAATTGCCTTTTACCATAAGAAAACTAATATGATAAAATAAATCAGCAGCCCTGCGTTTAATAGTCCGGCAGTGCTGCGATATGGAATGAAGGATCCAAAACAAATCAAACTTAGACCGAAGTGGAGTTTTTGTGTGCACATCAGCGGATCAGCACACGCAAGCATATATACCCACACTCACGGACCACCAAATGGAGTTTGTCCTTGAAGTGGTAAAAATTAAAAGGGACCATATTAGACTGAATTTTGTTGTAATTATAATGAAATTTGGCTGGTTAAATGTTCATGCTCACTTTCATGGTAAACACTGATTTTAAATGTGAACTACCATAATTTCCCAAATTATATATATTGAATCAATAACGCTAAACACATCTCATTGAAGCAAGGTACTCACTCCAAATCAGACTGTACTAACTCCCTAAAGTCTTCAACACAGCTAACCTATCAACATGACATGCCACAATAGGCCTGAGCTTTCAAAACCATTAGATCATAATTGTTCAAGCACAGTGCAAAGGAACTAAAGGCTGAAATGGTGCACTACTTCACGGATTTTGCTTTCACCTGCTTGTGCCGAGCTTCTGAAAAGTCAAGCAGGCGGGCTCAAAATGCCAATGTTCTCATTATCATCAGTAGCCCCAAACATCACCAAAGTGTGTAGTAGCGGGCCAACAGCTCAAATCGCAGCACAGAAACTAATCGCCTTGAACTAAAATCCGCAGCACAAGGAGCAGCGTCTGGGCCTTCCTTGTTTGCACGAGCAAGCTGCCTTCTGCCATACCATCTAGGCAGGAGGCCTTCTCGTCTTTTTGAAACGCTCGACGAAGGCAAGATGAAGCGGAAACGAATGAACGACAAAACCAAACGGACGCAAATGATGGCATGGGGTAAATAAGGGAGGGAATCGGCGGAACCTAGGGCGCGCGCGGAGGAGGAACGAGCAAGCAGCGCGCGGCGAAGGATGCTCCACCGCTGGGTGGCATTGGAGGCGCCACGGGATCCACTGGGTGCTGGCGACGGGGATGGGGGCGAGTCCATCGGAGCTCGAGATGCGTCACGTTTGTTCGTGGCGAAGCACCAGAGAGAGATTATAGGACTAGTTCGATTTGGTCATTCGGATTTGCAGCTTGCAGGGATCGATCGTAGAGGTACGCCGCCTTCTTTGGCGGATCGGGCTACCAGGAGTTTTTTGGGCCTATCAATCTTACGGGCTGGGCCCAAAAGTGTTGTGCTAAGTGCCTAAGTTGAATTATGAAAGGGCCCGTAGTCGGTGGCCTGTTAGTTGCTACCACCGGCTTATCTCGCGGTGTCTGCAACCGGAATCGAAGAATCCCCGCCAAATGCCTCGCCATATCCGTGGTTTTGCCGACCGCTCGTAAGGAGAAAAATCGAGGAATGAACTACAGCGTTGATTTCCCGTATCGCGGCCACCAAGATGCGGAGGAGCTACCGCACCGCACGCTCGGAGACCGCGGTTCCAAACAGGGCCTATGCCTGAGGACACTTGAAGTGTATAAGGTGGGGGGCTTGTATGATTGGAGATAACTAGCAGCATGAAGGAGAGTTGAAGTTGGAGTCTAGAAACCCTTTGTTTGTTTTGTAGGAGTTTATAGACTTCTTGGGGAGGTAATTAAGTGAGAATTATGCTTTTAGTGGAGGTGATGCATCCCCACCAGCCATCATAATTTATCATATAATTTCTCGAAAACCCCATACCGGACAGAGGATTCGAAGACACTTAAAGACGGGCAAGAAACTCGAGGCATCCAAAAAAGAGCCATACAAAAGGACTTGAAAATTTGAACTCGGAAGGGCATAGGAGAGAACATCAGAGAAAGCACCGGAGCTTTCCCGTGGTCACTGAAGTTATTCAGTGGGAGGAGTCCGAGGCAGAGTTGGAAGATGCCACAACATACTTCCGGTGGTCAAACCAGAGTTTGGCACTAGAGAGTTGAACAATGCTCGGTGGAGGAGAAGAGACACCAGATGATGTACCAAAGTTTAGGTGTTGGCCTAAGAAGCCAAAACAGTGCATAAGAACCATTCGGTGGGTGTGGCGAAGGAAGCACTAGAGCTCCACTCTAGAGACACCTAAACACGCATTGTGCACTGGATTTGTCCAATGGTGCACTAGAGAAACCACAAGAGAGAGGATTCAACGGTCAACAACAGCTAGTTGGAGTAGCAGAGGGCACTGGATTTCTTCGGTGTGGCCACGGGAGAATTCTAGTGCACCTTGCCGAAGGCAACCCTTGTGTTCCAATTGCTAGTGGGTTGTGTTGGGACTATATATACCTCCACCTCATTTGAAGTGTGTTAGAGCTTGCTAGAACTACAGTTGAGTTGAGTTGAGTTTAGTCTTATTATTTTATGCTCTAGCCACCATATGTGCTTGAGAGAAGATTAGGCTATTAACAAAAGTGCTAAGATTAGTGCTTATGGTTGTTAAATGTTACTTTAGCCCTTACTCTAGGTTTAGGCATAATGCGTCTCAAAAAAATAGGTTTAGGCATAGTGTTTAGTAAGGTTTACGTATCTCCTTACTATCGGTGCTTGCATGCAATAAGTTTTGTAGTCCTTCAGGCTTATAAGTTCTGTAATACTCTCCAACCAAGCTTGTGGAGTGGCCTTCTTAAAAATCCCTTTCCCTGGTCTACCTTCGGTGGTCCCAAACGGATAACCCAATCTACACCAAGAATCATTGCATCACCCCTCCAATATTCTTACTTTTAACCTTCTAACTTGGCATCACATCTCGAGTCAGTCACTGTTATTGTAAACCATAGTCCACTAGACGACTTTATCCCACCGGATTGTTTTGCCTAATTCCAGGAATAGTGTAGCATTCCCCGGCACTACCCTCGGTTGCAGGATGATGTGCGAGGGACATGAGGCCCTTTTTTGACCGAAGCTCACGTAGTGGAGACAAATATTATGAGTTTTTTTTTCTAATGCGTCTCATGAAGATTAATGTGAAGTCTATCCATAATAATAAAGAGGCAAAATTTCTGCCATACTTTTTTTTTCTACCTCTCCTTATTGATCTGGTCACGGTCTCGATCTCCACGGCTTCCTTCGTTGTTGATCTGGGCTCCGCTTCCTCGCATGGACTTCTCATAGAGATCGCGTAGTCTGCCTACGCACCGGCGTTTCATTCGACTGAAAGCTAAGGCCTACGACGCATGAGTCGCGACAGCGCGGGAGGGTCGCCGACGGTGCAGGACTCAACGGCGCATGGTCTCCGAGGCCAGCTGCGTGCCTTCTAGGATATGGACATATTATTGTCAATATTAACTTCTACTATAGATGCCATGGTCATCCTAACATAAATTATAGATTCCAAATCTATCTACACCTAAAAATTACTATTGTCATCGTCGGACGTCGCCCTGCTCGGCTCCCCTCGCGTCAGCACGGTAACCTTCGCCCCGCTCATCCAGAATCCGTGTCGGCCAGAAAACAGAAACGTCAAGTATAAGGAAACAAAAATAAACACACCGTCAAGTATATAAGGAAACAAAAAATAAATGCCGTGCACGTCGGTTCCAACAAGAAAATCTATTGAAAAAATAAACGCGCGAGGACTCTCTGTGTGGCGCCATGTGGCGGCGGCGGCCACGAGCAGCGCATCGCCTCGATCCACCTCCTCCTCCTCCTCGACGCCGTGGCCGCCTCCGCTGGTGCCGATGATGATGACGCGGGCACGCCGACGATCCTAGACACGGCCACGAGCAGCGCACCGCCTCGATCCACCTCCTCCTCAACGCCGTGGCCGCCGCCGCCGGTGCCGATGATGATGACGCGGGCACGCCGACGATCCTGGACACTGTGTGTGCGGCGACGCAGGCCGAGGACTCAGAGGCCTTCGACGTGCTGAGCTTCGTCACCACCCTGGAGATGATCTACCAGAACGTGACACGCTGGGGTTTCGGCGCTGCTGGCTCCGGCCGTCTGCCGACGGCAAAAACACCATGTTCTCACGTAGTGCATGAGCTACCTCTCCCCAACCGATTGCCAGCTCTGCTATGCCTACGCGCAGAGCCGTGTGAAGGCGTGAAGCTGCCGCACTGCTCGCATCTTCCTCGAAGCCATCTATTGCGAAGTTTCTTGTGGCTGCAGGTAATGCCGGTCGCATACCATCAAGTTCAGGCTTCGGGATCGCTTGCCAGCCAAGGCGTGATCTGAATACAGTTCCAACAAGCCAGATTAGAGTGATGAAACTATGGTCATCCAACCACAATAAAGTAATAGTACTTTGGGTAGGGTATGCATGAATTTCTTAACGGTTGTCATTCATCTAATGCATTATTTCATTGTACGAATTTTTTTTTAAAAAAATCCAAACCATCTGTATAGAACGACCAAATTAGTTATTTCTGGTAAAAAATAGCCAGCAAAAAAGTGCACAGTACGTATAAAAAAACTGAGAGGAGGATCAAAATTGCATTCTACAAGCAACCAGCACAAAGTTGGCACCCAAAATTAGCAGCCCGGATGGCCGAGCTCCAGCGGAGCGAGGTCGGAGTCGGACGACGCCCACGGCCAGCCCCAGCTCAGACCCCTCGAGTGAGCTCGGAGACCTGAGGCAGAGATCATACGAACACTTGTTTCAGGTTTGGTGCAAATCAACAATAGATAATCATGCAACTCTCACTATACTCAAGGTTCATCGCTTCTACAATCTGCTAGAAGAGCCACCATTTTGCACGGATCAATCTCTGCAAAGAATACAGTACCAGGAGTAGCAGGACTAAATAGAGTAATAAGTACTCAAGCTAGAAATAGCAAAAGTGATGATTCAATTATATTCAAAACTCAAATTGACTCATAAACATTTTTCTCTAAAATCTGCTCTTGGTGATGTTTATATCTACACATAGAAATAAAAATGTTTACTTGCTCAAATGAAGAACTCTACAAGTGACTACTTGATTGCTGTGGTGCTTGCCGAGTCTGCAATATCATTACAATGCCATATATTATGGAGGTGTAATATTTAGTTAGGTCAGATGATACACTTAGGATACAATTGCTCATCTTAGTTTTAGCCATGCACAAACATCATGTTTGAATATCAATTTTAGGGTAACAGTACAACACACATTTCTAATTATGTTTTCATGACATTATTTTTTGTCCCGTGCAACGCACGGGCATTTATCTAGTTTTATAAAAAGAATAAATAAAACATAAATAGATATGTATCACTCCGGTTATCATTCCCATTAATGTTAAATATTCTTTTTTTCTGTTGTAACGCACGGGCATGTTTGCTAGTCTTATCTTATTTAAAATCTCTTGTTAGTAATAGTAAGATGGATCATTAAATATGGCCATATATTACATGCCAGCTGTTGGACGCCAGATTTTATACTAAATTTCACGCAGGACAGTAAGAAACATAGATTGACTGTGCAATCTTCTTCCACAACAATCACTTACAGCCACTACATCAGCTAGCAATAGTATAAGCAGTAGCAAGCACACTACGACCCGTATGTGACAAGGGAGTCAGGAGAGGAGCCCAATGCAAAACAACACAAGGGCACTAGTTATACCACCCATCGATCGTCGCGGACTCGCGGTCACATCTGGACGTTGATGTGCCTGGTCTCGTCTCCCGGCGACAGTGAGAAGGTGGCCTGCGTCGTCCTGTTGTTGTAGCTCACCGTGAGGACGTACTCCCCCAGGTAGCCGCTGAAGCTGTAGGCGCCGTGCGCGTCGGTCTGCCCGCCCGCCTGCAGCGTCCGCCACTCGTTCAGCAGGCGGTCGATCACGTCCCCCGTGGGCAGGTTGCTGAGGTTCCAGTCCGTGAGGCACATCTGGTAGCACCCGCTGGGGTGCAGCGCCGTCCACAGCATGACGCCGCTGACGGCCGGGTGCGAGTAGGCCTCCCGCAGCACCTGCTCCAGGTACGCGGCCTGCGTCTGCGCGTCGAACTTGTTGCTGATGTCGATCTCGGTGAACCAGATGGGCAGCCCCAGGGTGGCGAGCTTGTCGAGTATGGCCCGCATCAGCGGGATGTTGGGCTTGGAGAAGTGGCCCTCCAGGCCGATCCCCTCCAGGATGGCGCCGCCGGACTGGAGCTCCTTGAGCTTGTCCACGTACGTGTCGACGGTGGAGAACGGGTCGTCGCAGGTCTCAATGACGTTGTACTCGTTCATGAACAGCGTGGCGAGCGGGTCGGCGTCCTGCGCCACGCTGAAGAACTCCATGGACGCGTTGGGCCCCAGCCGCTGCTCGTAGAAGTTGTAGTGCAGCATCTCGTTGTTGACGTCCCAGTGCGCGAACTCGCCGCGGTAGCGGGTCATGAGGCTCTGGATGCGCGTGTTCACGGCGGCGCGGAGGTCGTCCGCCGTCAGGTTCTTCACCCACCGGGGCGTCGCGTCCTGGTTCTCCCAGAAGATGTTGTGGCCGCGCACCATCACGCGGTGCGACCGCACGAACGCCAGCATCTGGTCGGGCACGTCGAAGCGGAGCAGCCCCGACATGGGCTCCGTGGAGTACCACTTGAGCTCGTCCTCGAACACCGCCGCGTTGAACCGGTCCACGAACCACTGCTGGTACGCCTGGTTCCCCAGGATGGTGGAGGCGATCGCCGACCCGATCGGGAAATCCTTGGCCGTCTGCTGCACCGACACGGACGCGCCGACCACGCGGGCGCCTTGCGGGTCGGCGACGTGGATGGTCGCCGCACGCTTCCTCCTCTGTTCCGGCCAAACGCCCAAACAAGATGAAGATTATTCAGCCGCATCGCACGCAACAACACTTTTTTAAGGACACACCACGTAGGCCTCGACGAAACGTCGTTACCTTGCGGATGGTATCCTGCTGGTGCATTGCCCACTGGTCTGTCGTGAACGGCTGCAACGACCCACTCGCGACGGTGATCTTCATGGGGGTCTTGTCAGCATTCTGCGGGCGCGCATGAACAGTGAGCACTACTTCTGAATAAAACTTTGCGAAGCGCATGCGGACGTACCTGAAAGAAGATGACAGAGGTCTGCGTTGGCCAGTCCAGGACGAAGCCGCCCTTGACGAAGGCCCAGCAGTCGCTCCTGGCAAGAACCGTGGCGATGCACCTCGCGCCGGTGTTGTCCGGCGCCAGCCTCGCAGTGATCAAAGCCGAGTACGCGCCTTCCAGCTTCACCCAGCCTGCATGACATGACATACAACGAGAGTTATTGAAGCTCACATGAGTGCAGTCGTCGGCCTCTCATAGTCACATGACAGGAAAGGGCAGGGATCGGAGGGCAGGGGCGGTCTCGAGAGCTCACATGAGAAGGTGTACATGGTGGTCTTGTTGAGGTTGTACACCACGAACGCCGGGGAGAAGACGCCGGTCTCCGTCGTGCGGTACCCGTCCGGGTCGTCGCCGCTGTTGCCGAACTTGAGAATGCCTCCGTTGTACAGCGCCGGCTCCGGCTGGCCTCTGCACTGGACGCCATGCAAATTCGCAGTTAGCTAGCACACACGGCTCTGCTGCATGCGCAGATACTCCGCCTCGCCCATAATTAATTTATTCTATCAAAGCTTATTTAAGCGGCATATGATAACTGTGGAGGTGACAGCGACTGATGACACGCGACACACACAAAAAGCGCATCTAATAAGCGTACAACTAATTCGCCGTAAGCAAAGGCTCGCTATTGCCGCGTTAGTTGGTCACTTGGTCGGCCCAAAAAACGCATGCATGTTAGCCGCGTGCAGAGTTTGGCCCTGCCGCTTGGCGCCTTGCAGAGCTTAGCCTTCCAAGAAGAGCATCAAATAAACATGATGAACCGATGCATGATCACGATAATTCCAACCATTTCAGAGCTTAGTGGAGGTCGATGCTATAATACTATCGAGAAGTGTAGTATAGTATTTGTCACTTGTTCCAGGCTATCTCCAACAGCAACACCTAAAATATAAGACATATTCGTCATTTGAGTAGCGCTATAGACAAAAGGTTCAATACGTATACATATTCGGTATTTTCTCCAACAACAAGACCCAAAAGAGAATTCTTTTTGCAAATGAGTTTTCAAGAGAGAAGATGCTTATATTTGGGTTGTGCCACTCACGCAATCCAAAATAGTTCTCCCGTATAAGTACTATGTTAGAGGCTGATTTTGGGTCTCTTACTACCCATTTTAGATTTGGATGTCAATATGGGTTCCTTGTTGAAGACAGTGTAATGTCTATTGGCTGCTAGCAGCTGGTAGGTACTGGTGTGGGGCCGTTGAGGTGTCCCAGCGCACGCATGGGAACAAAACTGGAGTAACCGGCCGGAGAGACTGAGGGAGGGAGGATCATGTGCATTGTGGCCTTGTGGGGAGGAAGCATTTGTGGTCCAACAATGGCTTTGAGCTTCGTCATCTTCCCCGGCTCCTATTCGATCCTCTATGTAGTTCTCTGCCGCATTGGTTATTTGGTGGTCACCCAGGTGAAAAAATGGTCTTTGATAAAGATGCAAGGACCACCAAACACACCACAGATATATAGTAAAACGGTTACTAATTAACGAACTTGTCCTGTTCGGCTTACCCCATATTCGACTTATTCGGCTTCTTTTTTTCAACCGGAACAGTGCACAACAATTCAGCCGGAAGCCCGGAACAGTGTTTTCAGCCAGTTTCAGCCAAGTTTCAGACCAGCGAATTGCATTTGTGTTAGTTATTACTCATGCATGACGCGCAGATAAAAGCTTGCTAATTCTGGAAGAAAGGATGCTTCAGTGGAGACTTACGTCGGTGTGGGCGGAGTAATCGTACCAGCCATCTGCATGTCACCAGCAGCAGGAAGCTCAAAACGATGTCACATGCATACTCGTAGGAAAGAAAGCCAAGTAGCTAGGAGGGATAGAAAGGGAAGAATAAGCGCAACACTGACCTGGAGGCACCGCCGCGGCGAGCTCACTTCCGCAATGCAGCAGCATCCACAGCACGAGAAACTCGAGGCCAGGCAGAGCGAAGCGATGCATCTTCATCGCCGCAACTAGGCGAGCTTCAGCCGCTTCCTCTGCTCAAGCTCCTCTCGCGGCCTAGCTCCCACTGTAGTGTCACCTGTGTGTGCACTGTGTACAGAATAGAGAGGCGGCAGACGGGTATGGAGGGGAAGCTGGCAGCTAAGCTAGTGGGCGCAATGAAGAGAGTGCTTGCTACACGCAGGTCGTGATCAGAGGAAGGGAGCTGTGCATCGCTATATATAGCCGATCACATGGCACCATTCGTTCCCGCACTTCAGAGCGAGAGCGCGCGTGCAAGGCGCCACTGGCCGGCGAGTCACGGGCCGCCGTGGGCGCCCACCACGTAATCACGTACACCTGGTCCTCGGAGAGGCTGCTGCCGCCGCAAGTAAGCGCTGGCTGTTCGTTTGGTGTAGTGGGCTAGTGGCCTTCTGACCCTCTGGTGCTCCTGCACCGGGCCTAGCCAACACTAGCGCCTGTTCCCCCCAGTTCACATGCGATGCGTTGCGAGCGACAGAGTGATAGGCAGGCAGGCACGGGGTGAGGTACTGAAGTGGAGTGGCTGCTGCAGTGTAGCATAGCATGGCATGGCATGGTGGTCCTGTGAATAACCGTCGCCTTATTCTGTGGTCTCGTGTGCATGGGTCGCCCGCGCGCGTCACGCCATGGGAACTGTACCGCGGACCTCGAAGTTTCTTCTGTTGTTTTCTTCCTGGCTCCGGCATTGAATCGTGTCCGACTGTCCGGTAGAGTGAATGATGCCCGGCAAGTGCACAGTACAATGGCTTGAGGCCGTTCAACAACGAGGATAATCACATTCCATGAATGAAGGTGTGCAAAGTTGATCGATCAGTGATGACGACTCGTTTCTGCGGCTGATAAGTCAGCTGATGTTGTTTTTGTTATGAGAGAAAAACACTATACCATAGCTGATAAACTGGATTGATAGGTTTAAGTAAACAGGGCCGATGTCACGAGTTTCCTTTTTTTCCTCGCTTGCTCGTACTCGTACAGCTAAACAGTAAAAAACTCGGGGTGGCTAGATAGCTCCGGGTATTCCGGTTTAAGAAGAAGATTTTCTCATGCAGATCGAGAAAATCCTTGAACTCTTGTCCCATCCATACACAGTGATACCGCGGCTCCGTGAGATGAGCTGACCAAAGACACGTGCTTTGGATGTGAGGTGTACACCCAACGTTTAATGGGTAGTGGCGGTAGTAGTGTTTAATACGCGGGGGTGCTACACGGCCTACCGCATTGCGAAACATAATAGCATAGATTATTGCATGCATCACTTGTTTTGCTAATTGCTTCCACTTACGTCGTTGCTATGTAGGAGCAGAGAACCAATTTGCCAAAAGCAGCCACTTTTATAAACTTACAACCTTGTACTTATGCAGCTACAACCTACCGCTGCCTTTCGCGTATCGATAAATCTATGCGACCGGAGCATCTTCTTACTAATCTTCCCTTCGCTTTCTTCACCAAACGAGAAGGAGAGTTTAAACCCAACTTTTCCACAGGGAAATTGGTCCAAACTCCAAAGGCACCGCACGCCGCAGCGGTTGGTACACTAGAATTCGACCATAACGGGCCAAAGTATTGCGTGCATTCTCTCCTCTGGAAGCCGGAATTATTGTCTGCCTTTCGGAAGTGGGTTTCCAAAGCCGCTTGCCTTGCCGGCCAAAAAGGACCCCCCTTTGCAAACACGGGCCATGCAATGCATGCATGCGGTTGCTAGAACGTTCAGTCCTTTGCCCCAAAATACACACAAACACTAGGCACTCGTGGAGAGCATCTTTTGTTCCGTAGCCGTGTACAGGGCTACAAGGTACACAAATCCGGGGAGTGGGACGCTCGCACGCGCGCTAATCCCACGTTCACAAAATCATTCTATTCTATTGTATTGTAGGCGCCACCACCACAGGGTCTCAGGGAAAAGCGCATCGATCGCCGCTCGCCGTGGCGGGCAGCAGCGGCCTCTCGATGCTGGCTCACGTTTGGGCGGTAGCCGAGACGCGCTGCCCGCTTGGTTTGGCGCGGCCCGCCGGCCTCGGTAGCCGGTAGGCGAGGGGTACGCCTCGGCGGATTCACGGGCGTGCACGAGCCCGAGCCCGGCCAGGCGGCCACGGGGTATGTTTGACTAGCGGTGGAAAGACGACGCCGGATAAGGCTGGGCGCCGGGGGGCGGGGACCGTGCTCGCGCGCGGGCGGACGGACACTTCCTGCAGGATTTGCACCCGCGGGCGTTGGACAATTACAGCTCGGCTACCGTGCCCGTGCTCTTGTGGGTCACGTGACTCGGGCAATTCGTGGCCGAGATTTCATCGGGCCTTTCTGTCCCAGAACGTAGTACTCCACCGGCTGTGTCATCGGACGACCCGTGCCAGTGCAGGGGCTTCAGCTCCGGCTTCTATAGAAACTGTGACAAACGTCTATTTTTGAAAAGGGCTCTACATGGAAAGCTGGTCAAGAGCCGGAGCTATTTTTTAACTGCGCAGGAGAAGCCTCAAAAACGAGTTTCGCGTGGCTCCTTGCTGTGGGTTCACGTCGTGTAGTACGAAGAGGCCGTTTTGCCAAACGTTTTTCAGAACGACTTCAGTTCAGAGGAGCTACTCCTTTAGAGAAGTCAGAGCCAGAGCCATTTTGAGAGAAGCCACGACCCTGCCAAACATGCCCTGTACTTCTCTCGCGGAGCCTACGTGTGTGCACTTTTTGCTCGTCTCTCTCCATGGCGCGGCTGGCGCTGTTCTGATGCCAGGCGTCCTGCCAAGCCTCGGAGCTTTTCTGGCCTCACGAGTCCATTCTGCTCCGGAAAATGGCAGGATGAGACGACCGCGACATGTAAAGTGCATTGTCACTTTACCAGTGTCACGGTGACAGCCTCAAGAATCTGAAGTGTTCCTGATTCCTCAACCATTCAGATGAAGATAATAGCTTGAGAAGTTTTTTCGATAACAGCAGCCCTACAATGCAACTCCAGATCGGACGAATTTACCTGAACCGCTTAAATTCTTCGTTCCAAACTACGTGGTAACAAATACAATTACCACTTATCAGTTACCAGAGGTAACGTTAGTATTGACCACAACCGATGACAAGTCTGCAACTGGCCAAATATACAGGCAGCAGCAGTTACAATATATACAGTCAT